>NW_025951815.1:0-1461 GCF_023119035.1 Salvia hispanica
ATTTATCGTACCTCGACTGTGGATTGCTCCTTCCTCGTCCCATATTTGGGAACTCCTTTCTTTCTTCATTGTTGGAAAAATATCCTCGTCCACGTCCACGTCCATGAGCATATCCTCGACCACGACCACGACCACGATCTTGTCTTTGTCCGCGACCTCTTCCTTGTGGGCCACCACCATTGCTCGAGCTTTCTTCTTTCTCCTTTGGGCTTACTTGCAACTTCAAAAGTTGCTCCACAATTTCTTGTTTCTTCTTTTGTTTCTCCTCATATGCTTGTAGCGAACCCAATAAGTGATCGATGGTCATTTCCTCCAAATCTTTTGTTTCTTCTATTGTAACTACTATGTGCTCAAAATTAGGGGTTAGAGAGCGCAATATTTTCTCCATGATTCTAACATCCTCCAATTTTTCACCATTTCTTTTCATTTGATTTGACACCGCCAAGACTCTTGAAAAATAATCCGAAATTGATTCGGACTCTTTCATATGTAAAGATTCAAATTCCCCTCTTAAAGTTTGGAGGCGTACCTTCTTTACTCGCTCCGCACCAACACATGAGATTTGGAGCTTCTTCCATGCTTCTTTGGCGGTGCTTGCACTCGAGATCTTTTCGAAATCGTCGTCCCCTAGAGCTTGGTAGATGAGATAGAGAGCCTTCTTGTCTCTCTTTCTCGCATCTCGCAATCTATCCCTTTGTTGTTGGGATAGATCGGTCTCGTCTTGCGGCTCCTCGTAGCCATTCTCCACGATCTCCCAAACGTCGTGGGCTCCCAATAACGCTTTCATCTTGATACTCCAATTATCGAAACTGCTCTTATTGAGCATGGGGACTTGGAACGACGGCAAGTTAGCCATACTACAGGTAGGAACTTATGGCTCTGATACCACTTTGTTGGAAAAATATGGGATATATGTTGGAGGAGAATAATTTAGTTTGGAGGAAATATTTGAGAGGAGAATGGGTGGAATATGTGGGAAATGATTTAGGAGATGTTTTGATGTGGGGAAGAAAGGAACACTCAATTTCTCAAACTTTCTCAACTCACTCAACTTCTCAACTTCTTCAACTTGTTCCACTTGTACAAAATGTTACAACTTTCTCATATTTATAGACATCCCCTTCCTATTCTAGTCATCTACTTCAAATTTTATATTCTAAATATCTAGATTTTTATCTATAAAAATCTAGATATTTCTTATATAAATATCTATTAATCTAGACTATTCTCCCTAAATATCAAGATATTCTCCTACTTAATACTTTTATATTCTAAATATCTATATTCTAGAGAATTCTATCTCTAGTTAATTCTACCAAAATATCTAGATATTTCTCTCCCCCAATTCTAGATAATTCTACATAATATCTAGATATTTATGATATCTAGATAATTCTACTACAAAAATCAAGTTTAATTATTTTTATTCCAACAAAAACAAGGAAACGGATGATAAATTTT
>NW_025951816.1:0-5000 GCF_023119035.1 Salvia hispanica
TTTTCATTTTCTTTATATTTTTAAATAAATGAGTAAAATGAGAAATTGGATTTAATTTTTATGAAAATTATAAAATAAAAATAATACTTAAAATATTAGAATCAAACTAATTTATTATATAAAATAAATAATAATAAAATTAAACATGTGATGAGAGTGATGCTTATATTATTTCACGCCATTTTAAATTCATGTGTTTGTTTCGGTTTTTAATCAAAATAGGAAAGTAATCAAAATCTCGGAACAAGGAAAGTTAGTAGTACAATTTTCCAGGATTTATAATCCTAGCTTTTCTTAAGTATTCTCTTTCCCTGTTTTAGGATTCTTACATATATAATGCAATATATTATTATTATTATTATTATTATTATTATTATTAAATACAATATATTAAAAATAATTTAAAATTATAAATCATACTTAATTTCAGTATAATAAATTACTATAATTAAATTTATCATAAATATATCTATATTAATATTTATATATAATTATTATTGTCATAATAGTAATTAATAATTTATTAAATAATTAAAATATAATTATAATATAAATGATACAATAGTAATAAATAATTGTTACTATTATGTAAACTAATAATTAATCAATAAAATAGTAGTGAAATTTAAATTATAAAAAAAATTTAATTATAATATCTATAAATATAATATCTAAGTAAGTATATAATAATAATAATAATAATAATAATAATAATAATAATAATAATAATAATAATAATAATAATAATAATAATAATAATAATATTTCTTATCATAGATTATTTATGAAAATGCTTGCAATCAATGATTATAATTCTTTATGTAACTATAATGAAAATTATATTATTATATATTATGATGGATAATCCATATTTAAACTATCCATCGTAATACTAAATATAATAATATAATTATTATCATTTGTAGTTAATAATTTATTAAATATTTTATATTATTGTTTTTAATAAAAAATAATAAGTATTTTATTTTTAGTTTGGTGTTTAAATCAAGCATAATATTTTGACATTTTCCAAACACTGGAAAGTAAAATTACTAAGAATCATATTTTGAGATTCATTTTCCTAGAAATCATTTTCCTTTCCAACTTTACTTTGCCGTCAATCAAACGTAGCCTAAATTCTTTAAACCATTCATCATGGAAATGATTTAATGTGTTCACAGCTAATTTATTGATGCCTAAAGCAGTAGCCAGTAGAGTCCAAATTCAAATTTGTATGTTCAAGTTAAAGCAAACTCTTCTGCAATAATATAATAATTAAATTACATCTAGAAAACTGTATAACCTATGCTGAAGAAAGTTATTGTCTGGCTTCACCTTCACATACATGTGTGGCAACTGATACGCCACCACTAAATACCTAGTGAATTTACTCACTTATTGCATGCACATGATATTAAATTAATTAAATACTGAATTATTGCCGACAAATGAGGGACATAGGTATAGCCTCAAACTAGAAATCACTGATTTTTTTTCCTTCATGTTTGTAGGATAAATTATTATCGAATTCTTCAATAGATTTAATCAACTGCACATGGGCAGAAATTCAGATCTTGAATTGTCATTGGGCTTAATTTAATTTTTCCGATTTCAATCATAGTGCTGACACATCCTCGGTTGTGGATTTGCATCTAACAAAATTAATTAATCCCCACGGATCATGGGGAATAAGGACCATAATTTCTGAGTTTTTCCTGAACAAATCTTGGATTGGACTCCAATGCTAATATATTATATATAGTATATTATCACAGGCTCACCGCTCATATATATATGGCATATGCTCAACCGGAGAAGAATGTTAAGTAGGGGCAGTTTAGTCACTCCATCTACTGGATTTGTACAAGCAAATTGTATATGGAGAGAACATTGATACTATAACAATTGATGTGTAGTGTATTTCAATAGTTTTCTATAAATGTCTAATTGGCTAATTGATACTTCGATCACCCGAATGACCAAAATGCCCATTTCCAGACCGAAAAACAGGCTGTTGGTATGGCCATGTGTAGTGGAGTGGTATGTTTTTGGACCTACCCCAAACAAAACCTAATTAATCATAATTTCGAAGATTCATTTTATACGTTTTGATGCCATATCATTTAGTCTATCAATTATGTGGGAATTCGTGCTAATAATAGACGAAGGACAAATTTACATTAACAAATTAATTCAATATGTGCGATTTAGATTTTATCTACGTTGGCGTTGGTTATTATCCAAATTAGAAATAAAATAGTAAATAAATAAAAGGACTCGTCAATCGTAGCAATATAGATTTTGTAAAATTTACTGAAAAGTTACATTTGATCTTCTTTCTACATCCATGGAAGCAGTGGCGGACGCAGCTTAGAACAAGGGGGTACGATTGTACCCCCAAATTTTTTCTAAAACATCCGCCATAGCCATTAAATCCATGTTCAGCTGTTTGAATTGGAAGAAAATAAATATTGCAGACAGTTTTTTTGAGTTTTCATTTTTCACAGAAAGGGGAAGGGATTAGGGGAAAGTGAAAGGGAGAGAGTTGACGCGCCTTTGCATATTAGGTGAGGCCCACTTCTGATTTGCTTGTTGGTTTTGATTTGTATTAATGCGTGGAAATTTTCTCTAATTAACTATGTGTGCAAATAATAATTTCTTATTTTAATTTTTATACGGCGTATTTTTATGAATTTGAAAATATAAGGGAATATTAGATTTTAAAATATAAAATTATAAATAGTATATATGAATTGAATTTAAGAATGATTTCATACTATATTTTAGTGTTATTGAATTGTATACATAAAATTGACTAGCAAAATATGAATTTTACTACTGATCTATATAATATTATTTTTTATATGTGTTTCTATACACCAAAATCACTATTATAAAAAATAAATAAATACTCCCTCCGTCCCCGAATACTTGACACAGTTTGACCCGGCACGGGTTTTAAGAAATGTAATAGAAAGTGTGTTGAAAAAGTTGGTGGGGTGTGGGTCCTACTTTTAAAGTATTAGTTTTATAATAAATGTTAGTAGGAATGAGTTAGTGGAATATGGGGCCCACTACCAAAAATGGAAAAAGTGAACTGTGTCAAGTATTCGGGGACGGACCGAAATGGCAAACTGTGTCAAGTGTTCGGGGACGGAGGGAGTATTACATAAATATATTCATATCAAATTTAAAACCTAACTAATAGTACTATATTAAAAAAAAATCGATCATCCAAGTCAATTGCTTTTTAAGTAGCATTAATATCATGCACTGAAGATGACTTGAACTGCTCTAAAATTTTGCTAACGGTTACTCGTACTTCGAGGTATCTGACTCGCAATAATATTTATCGTACCTCCAAACCTAAAATCCTGGATCCGCCACTGCATGTAAGCCAGATATGTAATAGAAAATTAGCAATATCTATTGGAGTATATATATATATATATATATATATATATATATATATATATGATTTTGATCAAAACAAGAATGACTTTAAATAAAGAAATACAGGCCAAATGTGGTCCCTAGGATTTGGCGAGATCATCTTAAGATTAAAAGATCTAATGGCTCAATTAATTTCATAAATCTTGTTATTTTATTCACTAAAAATCTAATAAGGTTACTAATGTCATTAGCTCTTAGTCGATTGTTATTCCAATTCCTATAATCTTGTTATTTCTCTTTCCACTAACAAATCATATGTGTTAATTATGAGTTAATATTCCTCAACTTCATCTCCTTCGTATCTTCTTTCTTCTTCAGCCGATGTACCATCAATCTTCCATTATACTTTTTTCCATGAAGAATTATTATTTGTGATTAAGTAGTTGCCAGACTATTCGATTTTTTAATATCGAGAATCAATCTCTCGTCGCATCCGTCTGTATCCTTCATCGGGAATTTTTTTTCTCCGGATACAATATAACTGTAAGTTAATACTCCGTATCATTTCTCTCTCATCTCCTTATTCACTTCATCACTTTATTATCATTGTGTAATCTATAAATTCAGTTTCGTAATTTTCATCGATTTTTTTACCTTTTTTTTCGGATCCAATATATACTTCATCTCCTTTTTCTCAATTCAGCCGGCGGTTAATATATAACCCATTGTTTTAGTTTCTGAATTTTCATTGATTTTGTTTAATGTTTTGATAACAAAATTTGTTGTTTATGTCTTTGTATAGATTCTCATTTCTTCACTCCAAAAATGGAATCCGAAACACCTTCTACTTCGTATGTAGATAATTAAGCATCCTCCGATGACATTATTGGGAATACAGGTTAAAATTTTGATCAATATAATATTACCTTAGTATGATTAATTTTCATAGTCAGTCCGCATAATTTCTTCAGAACAGTTTTTGTGCCTGTAATTTTTTTGTTGTACTTCGATTCTTAATATGACTTAATTATGGGTTTAGTATGACATATAATTTTTACAATCTCAGTCCGCATTTAGCATGACCTAATCTTATGAACACTTATTTTTGTACTTTTTTTTACGTTTTAGTACTGTTACAACCATGACTTATTTATCGTTTTACTATGACATGTTATTGTATGACCTCAATATGCTCTTAGCATGACCTATGATCATTTGTAACAGTACTTTATACTACTTATATTATTTGCTGTCAATCATCAGCCACTAACTGTCTTTGTTTTTATTATTATAGATTTAAATACACCAGACTCCCCTTGTAAAACTCAAACCATTTGTTGGTCGTAGCTTCCCTATATTGGACAATGCTATTGAGTTTTATGAGAACTATGGTCGTCATGTTGGTTTTGACACAAGGAAGAATGGTTCAAAGAAGGTTGATGATCGGACCATATGGTTTTACATGGTTTGTAACAGAGAAGGTGAACATAAATTTCACATTGAACAACCCAAACGCCGTCGTAAATCGAAAATATGTGGATGTAATGCTCGGGTGGCATTCAAATTCGACTCTGGACGTGGTTATGTAATTCAACATTTGAACGAAG
>NW_025951817.1:0-17441 GCF_023119035.1 Salvia hispanica
TTGTCCATTAATTAATCTAGAGATTAATTTATGAGGCTAAAAAAATTAATAAACGGGTATTTATTTATTTTCGTTGAAACATACTTGTTACATTAATTATCTGAAGAATTAATTTCGCAGAAATTCTGGCGAGTCCACCTCTTGAATTAGATTGGCAGACCCGACTTAATTAGGGCGTTATGCTGCCCACTTCTCTAATTATATAAAATCGGCCCAATATATCCAAGACCAGCCCAATACACTCCAAAAATAAGAGTCCACTTTCTAAGAGGAACTGTATAGATTTTACAATCAAAATAAAATAAAATAGAATAAATAACAATATAGAACATTGTAACGCCGATCATAGTCTTGATAAGACTTCGTGGCCGTGGTGGTGCTATATTCATCCTTGTGGGCTCATCACGGGTCGTATCAAAAACTTGATTGATCGATGGCGTCTCGTAGTGGCAAAGAGGACAAGAGTAACCACGCCGCAGCCAAAGCACGAGGCAAACGGCGTGAAACAAATGGCTACATGGCATTCTCAACGTGGGGGCTCCACCGATCTCCGCCAAGCAGATGGGGCACCAGCCCGTCTCCGCCACACCACCACCGCCACCGCAAAACTCCATCAGCTTGAACCCCGAGTTAGCCATGGCGTTGTGGCGGCCTTTCCCAACTATATACGCATAAGAATATATCATCCGGATATTTAAATCGACCTTTAATTCGACGTGCTCGGCCATCATGGTTGACACCATTTCCCATATGATCTCAATCACGGGTGTGCAGCCTAATAACTCCTCGTCGCCGTCTCCTTGGATGTAATTGTCATAGCATCTCCCCTCGCTGAGCTTGTCGCTCTGGATATGATCGCAGATAGTTTCTCTGACCTCCTCTTGTATGTCATTATACGACAAGCTTTCTCGGGTGATGAAGCGGACGGTTGTGCAGATGGGACTGGTGATATCCGAGGAAAAGAAGGGCAGAGGCCGTAGCGGCGGCTTTTCGGAATCTAGGCTTATAAGATAGTTCGACTCTTGGCTATGGAAAAAAATATTAATTTTAACGCTGAAATGAGGAAAATCAGTTGGCTCGTAAGAGTACTTGCCGACCTCGAATCTTACACGTTTGTTGTATATCCAAAACATGGTGTGGATTAGTGGCAAGATCAGTTTGTGCCGTTCAAACTCGGTGTTGGGTGCTTATATAGAAGCATACCGCCAAATTCAATTCCAATTAGGAAAGGATTTTTATTTTATTTTATTTTTTAATCTGTCATCAAATTAATTATAATTTATATACCTCTGCAATTTTTTGTTACCATATTTAGTTAAGTCATCCATATCATTTAATTTTATTTGCGGAAACAAATATAGTAAAATCTTATTCATATAGCCTATATGCATAGTTCGTTTTTGCAAGATTGTATCTCATGATTAAATATGTATTGTATTTAGTTCATGATATTCAATTTGAAAACCTAATCATAGATGTATAATCATGCGATCCGTGTTTTATGTTTTCCATTATTTTTGGTTATATTATGTCTGACAAGCTATTCATCTTTGTATGTTACACATCCAACACATATACATTTATTTTTGTTCACATATAATTCACAATTCAAATATACAAAACAATAGATAGTAGCTTGAACGTCACATCTCCTTTATTTACTTTGGTTTTGATTGTATTTTAATGCACATAGTTGGGGTAAATCAAATCACATTCAATAGCATTCTGGACTGGGACGGAAATAGCGCTGGTCAAGATTCCTGAGAGATATAAAAGTGTCTTCGAAATAAAAATTCACATTTAACTTCATATTTGTAAATAACAAAAGTATGATTAGCAAAAGCCACCAACCAAAATAGCAACACTAAAGTTCCTAATCAAGATACTACAGTTCAACCAACCAATAGATTGTTTACAGATAGTTTTGAGCTAACTCCATATATTGATTCGTGAGCTAATTTAATTTTACCCCATAGTGTATTGAAAAATAGGAGGTAAAATAATTACTGTCTAAATGACTCATTGTGATTGAAAGTAATTATTTTGTTTTGTCTAATGGAGAAATAATATGTATAAGATCGAAGCGAGAGCTAGAATGTTGTTACTAATGAGAGAAGTTAGTAATGGGCGTCAGCCCACTTTAAACCAATTGATAGAAAAGTTTGTAAAGGTTAAAGTAAATAATGGGCTTGTTTACAAAAATATTGTGGATTAAGTTATTATTGGGCTTGGGCTCAAGTAGATATGTGAGATGAAGGCCTACTTTTGTACATGTCAACTTTCTCGTGATAAATTCATTGTAAACGAAAATGTCTTTGGGCCAATGGATGTATACGAAGATAGTGTTTGACTTTCTAGATTCATTTTAGTATGCAAATAGGAGTGTTGTTTTCTCATTTAAGTCCGTCTATAAATAAGAGTTTCGGTTCATTTTTACAATGAATAGTACTCTAGATTTCTGTTCAAGTACAAGTGATGAATTTTTTGGACACAAAAATTAAGGAAATGATATATAGTGAGTTAAAGTGGAGAAAGTAAAGTATGAGAGGGGAAAAAGTAAGAGAGAGAAAGAAAAAAAAAATTAAGAAAGCGAGATAAAGTAAGATACGGTAGAAGTTTTGTTTTTAGCTAAAAAAATTTTATTTAAAGGTAATATATACAAGTGAGATTCTATATTCCACCAACTTAGTTTAACATTTCTTAAAACTGATGACGTCAAAGAATGAGACTCTTAATGGCGGATAGAGGGAGTATTCATTGGTAGTGGAAAAAATAGTACTCCCTCCATCCCAAGAAAGATGACTCCTTCCTTGGCAGCGGGAGAATTTATGCAACTTTATTTTGTGTGTGAAGTGGAGAGAGTAAAGTAAGAGAGAGGGAATAAAGTAGAGAGAAGGGTGCTTTCATTTTCAGTAATATGTCATCTTGATTGAGACAAACCAAAAAAGAAAATAGATCATCTTCAATATGACGGGGGGAGTATTTCCATCAGTTTTTCTATTTCATCCTTATTTATTTGAAAATCAACTGTGACATGACACTCTTTTAGTAAAATAAAAAAGTTATTAGGATATTCCAAAACATTAGTACTATAAATTAAGAATATATTTTGCTAACTCAACATGGCGACTTCTCCAACCGAGAAAATTCTCAGCCGACGGATGATTAACGGCGATGGAGATTTCAATGAGTCGGGTTTGGAGGACTTTATCCGTATGATTTTTGCCCAATTTAACTATGAGATTAGATTGATAGAGTGCATAAGATTAAATTGATGAAACATGGGGTGTTCATGTGCCGAGATTAAATCTCATGATTAAACAAGATCATGTTTGGTTCATAATATTGAACCATACAACTTAATCCTAGATGAATAGTCTCATGATATTAGTCATGACAACCGAACGCCAACTAAAATTAAGCTAGAATTATTATTTTGGTGCAGGAAAAACTACTTTGTTGTATCATGTATTATTCCGTACAGACTTCATGGCACAGTGAGTGCACAAACTGGAAGGTTATACGTTACTTAGATGACTTAGCTCGTCTGCTTAATTAATTATTCTCCATTTATTTATTCATTGTATTTAAAAACGTTTTTTTAGCAAAAGCTCCTGATCTAGAACCTCTAACTGTGGTGCTAGATTTGGAGGGTACAGATGGTAAAGAATAAAATAAAAACCAGTAATTACCAAAATTATTTGTGAAAATAAAAAAAAAAAACAAAAGATTACAAGGATCGATATCTATGTTTGATGGATAATCCTTGTTTTGGCGGGTGTTCGAGTTTGCCGATGGAAAATATAGCAAATTAAGCATGCCAAAAGAATTCGTTATACTGAGAAATAAGGGAGTGTTATATTGCTAATTCAACACTTAATTGCTGAAATTGTTGGGTTTAGACCGTGTGCTCAATAAGGAATATCAAGCTTCCTAGATCCAGCGAATCCACTAGATCACAGGGTCTAGGAATTCACGGATCGTTGGAAGGTCTCGGTCGTCGGACACACAAAATACCTCTTCAAAACCCTCAACCACGTATACTAAAATTAGCACAGGGAAGTAGGGATCGATCCCACAGAGATGAATGCGCAATTAAACATGTTTAAGGATTTGGGACTATTTTTGGGTTGGCTGCTGCCACGCAATTTGGGTTGAGGAAATTAAACTAGACTTGGAGTTGAAATTTGCTACGCTAACAACTAGATCTAGATAAAACAGGAAAAATGCATTTAATTGGAACGAGCGGGACAATCACTAGATCTAAGAAACTATTCCCTAAGTTATCTAGACTTGGGAAATCAACTGACGGTGGGGACCATTTGCTGAAAAGGTGAAGTACGGATGAAAAGTTGGAGAACAACTAACTAAAGTACTAACTAACAACGACATCATCTTCTCCAACAATTTGCATAAAACTTTCAGTAAAAACAGAGATAGGACGTAAATCGAAACGAAGCATGACTGAATTTAAAGCAATTAAACGAAGAACAATTAAAACTAAGCAGATCTGCGACTACTAGACGAAGTAAAATGAAAAGAGAGCAGAAAATTCATAATCCATGCACAACTCGGTTTCCCCTGTTCAGATCCACACTTCGGATGCTAAATCCACTCCGGATCCAAGCATCCGAAACAAACTCCGTCCAAATTTATGTCCATAGCTACAGATTCGCCGATCAACCACCGATCAACAACAACAACACAGATCCACAACCTATTTCCCAGATCAAGCACAAAAACATCCAAAACAGAGAATAACATTCAACTTCCGAAATAAAACCTCAAAAGCACAGAATCAACGTAAATCAACACAAAATAAACACCATTATGACATAAACTAAATGCATAGATAATCGGTAAGTAGCCAACAACCAAATCGACTTCCAAAACGTTGAAGTTCGACGGAATAAGAGTGCAAAAACTGAATGTAAACTGATTGTATCTTCGCCCTCCCGTGAGGACACCCGGCCTCACGTGAGGGCTACATTGTTACCACTAACTTTCTCCCAAAAATTTACCCCCAAAACTCCCATTTTATTCCCAAGTGTGTGTAAGTGTGTGAGGCGAGAGCAAATCATGTATACGTCTTGTGCCGCATGCTCTTCAACCTACCATATATAGTGCGTGGAAGTCAGGGTCCAAAGAGGTGTGAATAGTCTTAGTTACCCTCGACTTTTGACTCCCTTCATCCAGCCATTTTTCTCTTCAACTATGCTCACTTTCCTTCGCTAGTCCATTGCCTCCAAATTTTCTTGGACCCAATGATTTCACAATAATTCACGGCTTAAAAAGCTGCGTTAGACCCTTTAAGAAATAAAGCGTTTTTCACCAATATAAGCTGATGCATGAAATTAGCGCCTATCGATTGCTTGCTTCTAATTAAATAATAATAATTAAATATTCAAATTAAGGGTCTAGATCATCAGTCAATTTACAATTTTGAAAAATATCCCATAACTTTAAAACGTATGTAACTTTCTCGATTTAAATTATTTTTTCGCACAACATATATCAAATTAAAGAAAATTTCATAAGGATTCTAACGAGATCTATAAACAATGTGTTAACATTGTATAAGCATTGTGTTGACATTCTCAAATCATTGTGTTGATATTTTCGAAACACTATATTGACATTTTCATTCAAAACCCAAATTTGGTAGTTTTTTTTTTCGATTTAATTAATAGAAACAAAAATTACACGTGGCAAATTTTAGACCACCAAAATTTTAAAATCCTATGATCTTAAATTAGTTGTAGTTAGCAATTAAATGATGAATTAACAATTGATCATTCCCCTCGAGGAATATATGTCAAAGAAAGGATAATTTCTCTAAGTATAGGATAGATACGAAATATATGGAGTACTTACTATTTAATACTCCATCCGTCCTAAGATAAGTGACCACAAACTTTTCGACACGAGATTTAAGGAAATGAGATTTTGTTAGTAAAGTGGAAAATGAATAAAGTAAGAGAGATAATAAAGTAGAGAGAAAAAGTAAGAGAGGGTATCAAAAAAAGGAAATGAGTCACTTATCTTGAAACATCCCAAAAAGGAATACGAGTCACTTACTTGCGACGGAGGGAGTATCAATTTATCATGCCTAAAAAATGATCAAATAGAAAAAATTATAAAAATTAGCCCATAAAAGATATAAACAAAACACGTAAATTAATGTAAACATGTAAATTATCATGCCATAAGGAGTTGTTAGGCCATCACAATGCTATCTCTTATTCACCCCTTAACTATTCATGAGCATCACTGTACTTTTCAGCCCATCTCTTAACTAAGAGACAACCTTTGCGTTCATCCATCTCTTAACCATCTCATCCCTTAACTATTCATTCAATTTCATTTTTGATTTTTAATTCCAACAAATTCAATTAATAAAAAACACACTTCATTAAATAAAATAAAAATTACAATTTAAAAACCTAAAAAATAAAAAAAATACATAATTTAAAATCCTAAAAAATAAAAAAAAAACATAATTAAAATCCTAAAAAAAATAAAAATACATAATTAAAATACTCTAAATTAAATTATAAAAACTACTCCGCCGGCGAATCATCCCCCGAAGTCGGCGGTGCACCCAAGTTAGATCGAGACCGAATACCAAGTTGAGCTTTCATATGCTCAATTCTGTCCATACGGGCTTCAAATTTGGGAGGACTCATTTTTTAAGTGTCAGCCATCGTGGCAACCAGGTACATGGACATTAGGGTGTTCGAGACCGAGCTCGAGCCCGTGCCCGCCTGGCTTATTCGCCGCGGCCCCTCCCCCTCTCTCCCTTCCCCCCCTCACTCTAGCCGGCTTCGCCGCCTTGGTCCCTTGCGGCCGGCGTCGTGAACGGGAAGAAGACCCCCCTGCGTCATCGGTTGGTGTGCCCTCACGTGAGGTGTTACCTTCACCGCCATCACTAGGCGAGTAATGGTCACGCGTCGTGTGCTTTGTGCGTTTGGAGCACGAGCCCGAGCTGGACACCGCCAGTCCACCTTTCAAGGTGGTGGACTTGCGACCGAACATCGACATGCTTGAAATCTTTACCGACGTCGTCTTTAAAGACCCGCAACGCCGCTCTCAGTAATGTCGGTTCACTGGCTCCGCTTTGGTAATTCGCCTCTTCTCCCCTGTATATCGCGCAAAATTTTTTGACATCTTTGTCGCATCGGTCCCAATGACCGCGGAGCATCTTCACGTTGCGGGCAAAGGTCTTCTCTTCGGCCTTCGTGCGTTGTAAACTTCGGTTAGCATTTTTTCCAGTAAACACTTGTCGGTTTGTTGATTCCCGATGACAGGATCATACGAGACGGTGATCCAAGCGCCATACAGAGCCCACGTCTCCTTTTTGGCCGTATGGATGACGGCCGCCGTCCCCCACAACCTCATAGGTCGCCCTCTTCATCCTCTTCCACCTCGGCAGTAACGCCGATCCTTACTTGAGCCTCCACCTGTCAGTAGGTATTCCAGAAATGCGTTCATCCGGAAAATTCTCCGAGAATTTGGGATAATCCCGGCGATTGCATGTACCTCTGGGGGAGGGGACGATAGTATGCATCCACATCAAAATGTGGTGTTTGGTACGCCGGCGGAGTCGTCGAGCCTTGGGTGCCCGGCGACGAACCGGTATCGGTAGTACCCAAAACGTTGTACATGCTCGCCCAATCGCCAAACGAGTTCAAGTCGAACCCACCGGAGCAGCCGCCGCCGCCGCCAGAGTTTTCATCGCCGGACATTTTTTCAAAAATTGGAGAGAAAAGAGACAAGATATTTGAGAGAAGAATAGATGAGTATAGTGTTTGTGTGTAGAAAGGAGAATGGAAGAGGAAGGGAGTATTTATAGAATAATAAAAGAAAAATAAAAATAAATTTTTTTAAAAAAATATTCGAAATTACGACGCCACTCGCGGGCCGGGGAGTGGACGTCACGCCTAGCGCCAGCGCGCGCCACGTGGCGCTGGCGCGTGGCGAGCCAGCTCGTGGCCGGCCCCTTCCGTGTGCGACGCGCGACGGGATGTCCCGTCTCGTCGGGACGAGATGTGTTTTGCAAGGCGGTCTCGCCGGGACGAGATCGAGCCGATGGCGAGCCGCGCTGCTGGCATATAAGGGAGCTAAAGACTAAGGAGGTGTTATGCATATAAGTTCCCAGACTACATCTAATTGAAGCATTTTGGCACTATTATAACACTGCTACTCAATATAGTACTCCCTCCGTCTCCGATCACAATTTGACCGGGCACAAATTTTAAGAAATATAAAGAAAAGTTGGTTGGAAAATTTAGTAGAATGTGGGATCCATTATTTTATATTGGTTTTATAATAAAATGTGAGTGAATTGAATTGAATTAGTAGAATATGATATCTACTTACTATTTAAGGTAAAAATGAAGTGTGACTCTTAATCAGGAGACGGATCTGAAATGGAAAAGTGTGACTCATAATCGGAGACGTGACCGAAATGGAAAAGTGTGACTCTTAATCGGGGACAGGAGGGAATATAAGCTAAACACATTAATATTAATTCGTAAGTTATTTTAGTATTTAATTAAGATTGAAGAAGAAGAAACTAAAAAAATCAAGATTGATTTATATAACTAGAAGAAGAAATAAAAAAGAACAAAATAATGCAACCGCTCAGCCACCGATTCAGTATAAATATTTACCGGTGTTATCTTTGATAACCAAAACAATTACTAATTTTATACAACTCGATACAAAAATGTCTTCTGATTTCATTCCGCCTCCGGCTTCCTCACCGGAAATCAGCGACATTTTCGAGGATGTGGACAGTTTCCCCCCTCCGCGGGTTCGCTTCGAAGGGGACGCCAGCGACGACATACACTTCAGATGACGAGGAAGCTCCACCAAACGATCTCGTTAAAGAGGAGGAGGGCGAAGAGAAGAACGTCGGTAAGTAAATCTTGGATTTTCTTGAAATTCATTTGCATCTTGATGTATACTGTATGTGTTTATTAGGAAATTTCAAGCATTGGGCACCTGAGGATGGCTGCGCAAGAAAAAGAAGATGCGGAAATTTCACGCTTTGTGCACATGATCATGAGGATGGCTGCGCAAGCAGAGGAAATAAGGAGGGCTGCGCAAGAAGGTGAAATTTGGAGGGCTGCGCAAGAAGACGAAGAATTCGCCTATGCCTGTCCTATTCAACTTTTTGTTTTTACTTATTTTTTTTGTTTTTTGATTTTTTGAGCACTTCTTTTGTTTTTTTCTCATTAGAAGAAAATCAAATCATCAATGTGTTTCTTCTGAATCATGTTCACGCTGCCTAGACAGAGACTATGAATCAAATCATCATATTCAAATCTAATTGTGTTTCTTCTAGTAGTAGTATTTTTTTTTCTTATTCATTAGTGTATCATTTCTTTTGTAGAGTGGACTGGAAAATTCATGATGGGTTTAAGAAATGGATTAATGCGGTAAACTTCAATTTTAAACCTATGTTTTATAAAGTGGTAGAAGCTGAAGTTAATAAACTGCCATTATGGTTTGTAAAAGTGTATTTACCCTCGCACATTTCCTGAATTACCAAATCTATCCTCTTTACTTCTTCCGAAATTGAATTCAACGCCAAAGAGGAGGAGAAGCCTTACTGATTTCCTCATCATCGTCAACCTCACATACTAATTAGGGCCAAAATAAGGTTAATTCACCACTAAAAAGCTTAGTCACGTTGTTAATTAACTAGTTATGAATAGAAGAAAATTTTGGTCATGTCAGAGACTAAGCTTTATGATTATAAGAAATCTTTGTCTTAATGGCTTTTTATGTATACAATATCAAAATGGATATTACATCACTTCCCTTTTAAGAATTTTGATTTGAACTCTTCTCATTATGTATAGATATTTATAAATAATAACAATTCATGAAGTAGTTAACTTTATCGACTTTTGATAGATATGATAGGGAAACTATGAATTTTGAAAGTAGTACTACTAATGGAAGGCTCAACCCACAAGTACACGAAGTCAGAAGATCTAAACGCAGAGATTTAACGTTAAAAGCACTAAGGTATGTTTTCCAGAAATGGAATTATATGTTTGGTATGTATAGTATGAATTCTACTAAATATTGTTCTCTTTATTTAATTGTGGTTAATAAATTAGGTGGTCTATCCTGCTTATATGAACACGCTGGGTCATCTTCGATCTGAGACATTGCGAAGTTTCACCACTCAACTCAAAGGATGCAGGCAAAAATTTTCTGTCTTTGTTTGAGTCATTTCGGACATGCTGCAACTCTTTTGTGCTTCAGTTTGATCAGCAATGTTCAGGTGCACATAATTAAATCTATTTTAGATCAATCATGTTTGCATATTTTTTATATATACATTATTTGATTTTCAGATTATGCTACCGTAGAGCTGGCAAATTGGGAGGATGATGCTTCAACCGTGCGCGGACAACTTCTGCGTGAAATAAAAGAACATGCACTAACTCAGCTACGGGTATTATTGATTATATGTCGTGTGCAAATCAGAATTAGTCCAAACTTTATGTATTTTATCTTTATAATAGTAAAACAGGTATTTCTAACTTAAAATTGACGACAACAATGGTGATGGTGCACTACAACAAATATACTCCATAAAGACGCAAAACTAGTGACGCAGTCATTTGCGTTGCAAAATTTTAAAAATAAACAAAATTAAGAACGCTAAATAAAAGCGTAGTTAAGTTAGAGACGATTAAACTATTGCGTCTTTAAATTAGGGATACTTTCGTAAATGCGTCGTTAAATGCATTCACATTTTTATCCCTACTTTCATCTTTAGCATCACTGTATTGTTCTCCGGCGAAAGTTCGCCTAGGGGTGGGTAGGTACGGTATACCTTACCGAAACCGCCATACCGTATACCTTACCGTAAATACGGTATGCGAAAAAGTCATACCTTTACCTTACCAAAGTTTTCGGTATACCGAACTTCGATATACCTTATTTTCGGTATGACGAATTTCCATACCAATACCGTATCTCATTTTCGGTATACCGTACCGAAGTTCGGTATACCTTACTTTTACAGTATACCTGACTTTCAACATCAATTAAAATAAAAAATTAAAGTTTCTAGAATATTATTTATATTTTATAATTTTAAAAATAAATTAAATATAATGTATTCATAATTATATTTATATTTTATGATAGATTTTATAATTTAAAAATATATAAAATATATTTTATATATAATTGTGTTTATATTTACGTATTACCTTGGTATCTCACGTCGATTTGGTAACAATATAATCATATATTTTGTAAGTTTAGATGAAAGCTCTCATTTTATAGGATGAGATTTCTCTTAATTAAGTTTTTTTTTTTTTTAGAAATTAGGTTATACTAATATAGTACTACTAGTTACTTATAATTATGGAGATTTTATTGTAGTATTATCTACGTATATGTGCAGTGTTTGGATATGCTTTCGACAATGGCTGTAATACGTTTAGATGATACATACGACGTCGTACAGAGAGTGCTACGTTCTGATCTGCTGATGGATGAAAATATCGACGATGGAATTTCTCTTTCTTTAGTTATATGGGAAAATGTTAATTTTACAAACCCTGACCTCCATCACTTATTTGAATTAGTAATTTGATAGGAGTTTAATTTGTTGTATATGAATAGGTCCCTCCTCAAATGACTTTGATCACCCCATTGAGATGCAAGGAAATATGGACAAGTTTAGACAAGATATGGAGAATCATTTGGCCATTGTTGAGAAACATCAAGAGGTATTGTTGCATTATTTCAATTACTTAACTAACGACGAAACAAAATATGACACTCTCACACACTTGAATTTCCTATTTGCGTAACTTATACAATTCACATTTCTCAAAATCAGTAGTAATTCGTTTGAAAAGCACTTACCACTACACTATTTAGTGATAACTACAAATGCAGAGATGAAATAGATGTGTAGCTATGAAGATGCTTGATTTAATTAGAAACTATAAAAAGTATGCCAAAATTCGGTAAGAATAAAGATAAATATACATAAATTGTACAATAACATTCGCACTGAACAGCAATAGTGAGACTAGGATGTGGTCTCTTCCTAAATGGGCAATTTTGGGATTGTGTGTTCTCGGAGTTCCTGCGTTAATTGTTCTTCTTCGATGGTACTACTTTCTTTAAGCAATTAAATTTGGAGTAGTAATTTTATAGCGTATTATTAAACCAGAGGAATGATCTGTTGCTAACTTTCTTAAGTTGTTAATTCTGTTAACTCATCAATATAACACAGTGTATCAAAATTAATAAAGACTAAGCGTGACATTGAAATGTCAACATAAACTTAGTTGATATTTTAATACAATGTGTTGACATTAATATTTAAAATATCAATACAATATATTAAAATGTCAACAAAAATTTGTGTTGATATTTCAATGTGATTGTGTTGATACACTGCGTTGATGAGTTATCAAGATAGTAATTTAAGAAAAGTTAGCATTATAACCATCCCTATTAAACCATATAGAGTTAGCATTGCATTACTTTTTTTTTTATTATGTCTTGTTATTGTTATTGCAAAAGCTACTCGCCACTCGCCCGCCAGTTAGCTCTAACAGCAGCGACGTCAACCGGGTTAGTAGCTACTTTGCTCCAAAGTGGGAGAATAAGGTATTCTGCAACTCAGGAGGATACGGAAATGGTGAGTTACAAATAAAAAAACATTGTTACTATAAGAATGTGCGAACACTTGCATTGAACGTACAAAGCGAATTACTAATGAAAATTAATTCCATTGAAAAAATAAATTTTTTACCCCTTCTAAGATTCAGCAAGAAAGATGTATGATCTAAATTATCTATTCTATAACTATAAGTAGTTCCCAGTTTTTAGTCAAAGAGTGGTTTGTATAATTAGCCATCTCTTTTATAATGGCCCATATACATGACTAGGTATATCTGTGAGATGCAAAATTAATGAATTTAAAAATACAATTTAAAGAATTTCAGATACCAAAGCATTCTTATCTCAATTCTTTATCTTAATATGATTAATCATGTGGGGTATTATACACAATTAATTGGTGGTTATATATGTTAATTATGTGATCAATTTTTTTTGCAGGATGATATCCCAAGCAGACATACTAGGTTAATGGAATCTCAGCACGAAAATTTGAATACAACATATGAGTGCCTCACTACCGCTTAGAGAATATTAAACTCAAACGATTCGGTTGTTGCTTAAATTTAGAAATCATGAAACTGTGTCTTAATTAACACTGTGTGTGAGTCTTTTATTTGGAGTCTACTACTCCCTCCGTCCCACTTTAGGAGTCCCGGTTGAGTTTGGCACGGGTTTTAAGAAATATAAAGGAAAGTTGGTGAAAAAGAATAGTGGAATATGAGTCCTACTTTAATAAAATGTGAGTGGAAAAAGGTGAGTGAAATGTGGGTTATGGAATATTCTAACCGGGACTCCTAAAGTGGAACACCCCAAAGTAGTAAACCGGGACTCCAAAAGTGGGACGGAGGGTGTATTTCACTTAGGTGTTTAAATAAGGGCACTCTTTTTCCTGAGGATTTTTCATGGTGGGTATACCCAGGAGGTTTTAACGAGGCCGGGCCCATGAGTTTTCATTTTATGATTTCCACTTTGGTGTTTAAATAAGGGCACTCATTTTCATGGGTTTACCCATGAAGTTTTAATGAGGTGGCCTGTGAGTTTTTATTTTGTGATTTTCACTTAGGTGTTTAAATAATGGCATTCGTTTTACCCAGGAGATTTTACCCAGGCTCGGCCTATGAGTTTTCATTTTGTGCCATGAACTTAGAATGTGTGTTTTCTTTTCATATTTTTTTGTATATGTACGATTTTATTAAAGAGTGTCTACTTTTGTACAATTTCAGCGTATTGTCGAATATATACATTTTTTCTTTCTTCGTAAAAGCCCTTTTTTTCAAGAATAGCGATCCATAAATTCTTGAAGATTCATTAATTTTAAAATTTACTGATCTAGCCTGAAATATCTTATGCGTAACGTTACTGATAGCGCAATTACGAAGAAACAGTATTTCTTCAAAGTAAATTTTATTATAACTCCAAACCATGGTTTTTCAAAATATATAATGCTATGTCCTTATAAAAGGTTAACTACTTCCTCCGTCCATTAGAAAAAGGCTCATATAGAACGACACAAATTTTAATTAGAAATTGACAAAGTAAGAGAGAAAAGAAAAGTGAGTAAAATATGAGAGAGGAGAAAAAATGTACTAGTACTTCATTCGTCCTAAAAAAATAGACTAGTTTTACCATTTTGAGTTGTTTCCCCAAATTAGACAAAGTCTCAAAGTGGAAATTTTCAACAAATAATAATCCTACACACCATTTCTAATGTGGACCCGACAATCAATTAACACTCATTTCACTACCTTTTTCCTCTATTTCTCTCTCCTAATATTAAATTTATCTTTCTATTTAACTTTACCAATTGCACATTAAAATGTCAATTACAAGTTTGTCTATTTTTTAAAGACGGGGGAAGTATAAATTACTCGTATGAGAGAGAAACAATATATTTTTGGAAAGGGATATTAGCATCTAAAATCCTGAACATGTTGGGTTACAAACCCATCCCACATCGAATGAGTGGGGGAAGTTGGAAAGTGTATATAATTCATGACATCGAGACATTACGGGCCCGACTCAAACTAGAGTCATCCAGGGCCCCACTCGATCATGGGTCATCCAGGCCCGACCCTTTGGTCACACAGGGCCTGACCCAAAGCCACCGTGGCTCTGATACCATTTGTTGGGATCATCGACTGCACATTAGTTTAATATTGTCCGCTTTGGGTAGAGCCAAACCCGCACGGATTTATTTTTGGGTCACCCCAAAAGACCTCAAACTAATTAGGGATGGATAGTACTTATATACTAATCCAATTTCCCTCACTCATCCGATGTGGGATGAGTTTGTAACCCAACAGAACATTGGTCAAATTTGATATTTCTCACAAATTTTAAAATTGGTCTAAAATATCACAAATTTAGGCCATTATATAAATTAAACTTATACTACTACCGCAACAAACTTCATTATATAAAAAATATAAATAATTTAATTATCTTGAAACTTTCCGACCTTCCTCGTTCTCGTCGTCACTCCCCTCTTTATTTCCAACGCGGTTGTTGATTCTCTATCTCAATCCCCTCTTGATTCTGATGAAGAATTTAACCTCGCTGTGCAATTGTAGATTGGGGAGAAGAGAGAGGAACAGAAGAAGATGATGAAAAACAAGATGAAGAAGGGTGAGATTCGAATTGGAAACATGAAGAAGAAGCCAAACGAAGCAGAAATAGAAGAATTAGGATTTACGAATTTTCCATTCAAAGGGTGAGAGCCATAAAGGAGGGTAATCTTTGAGTGCATTTCCAGTATATTTTCCTTCGAAGAAACTTAGTATTATAGTAGTTTTTTGTTATTTGTTTCATAATAACATGCATTGTATTGGAATATATAGATGTTGGAGTAATTTAGTGTGGAGGAAATATTTGAGAAGAGAATGAGTTGAATATATGAGAAATGGGTTAGGAGAGGTTGGTGATGCGGTAAACTAACAAACTCTTTATTTCTCAAACTTCTCGATTCATACAAAATGGTACATCTTTTCTATATTTATAGGTATCCACTTCCTATTCTAGAATTATATACTTAATTCTTTTATATTCTAAATATTTAGATATTTTTAAATAATATCTATTTTCTAGATAATTTTATTAGTTAATTCTACTAAAATGTGTATATATTTTCTCATACCTAATTCTAGATTGTTCTACATAATGCAGCATGGAGAATTCAATTCGAAGCTGCCATTCAATAAAGCATTGATCATCTTTTTAAAATTAAAAAAAATAAAAGAAAAATGTATTTATTTTAATAAAATGTATCATTTCAAACATAACTAAAGACGTGAATAAGACAACTTTTTTAGTAAAAAATTAAAATTTAGTGATTTAATATTTTAACAAATTAATAAAATTTGACTAAAATTCATAATTTAAATAACTATTACTACTATACTTAGAATCATTTTTCATATTATACTCCTATATATCTCATTTAGTATGATTTATACTCCTTCAGAAAAAGAAGAAACTTTACAGTAACGTACGTTTGTGGTTTATGATTTATACACGCGTTCACATGATTATAGGGTATAACTCTTGGAAATTAAATATTTGTGGTCTTGTTCTGATCTCAGACCACCTGAAAATAGTTTTTTTATCAGTTCGTTACAATATCCTTCCTTTTTTACCTAGCACAAAGTGGTTGGCAAAAAGGGGGAAATGCTCGGAATATCACACTTTACCGAACACTTTCCGAGTACTTTAGGTGGTCGGTATTTGCTTCATCGGCATTTTTCATCCGAGTGCTTGTTGGTGCTCGGCGACCTGGTCAACTAACCAATACGCGACAGTGACGAGCACCTCCATGTGGTCGGAATATTGCAAGCACCAATGGGTGCTCGGTGTTTTGGAGAGGAGAGGTGAGGTCGGAAGGCCTTCCGTTCATAAATAATCCACTTTCATTTTTTTTTATTGAACAAAAACTTCATTCTCTGTTAACAATATTCTAATCACTTTTCCAATATACTTATCCTACTTTATTAAAACCAGTGTCGTTCCAAATTCCGTTCTTTTAGGAGACAATGGAAAACTGATTTTTTCGTCCATAACCAATAGTCATATTTATAAAATTGTTTTATCCAAAAAATTGAATCTCCTTCCATCTTTTCTAAATTTCCCTCTCTAATTAGATACGCCTTATTTTTTTACTAAGAGTGTTCTAAATATTTTCTCACTATCTCTCATATAGTATAATTTTGCAGTAAAAATGATGTACCATATACCATATATATATATATATATATATATATGGAGATGATCAAAACTATGTGTTTAAATCCAGAAATGCAGCCCAAATCTTGGCCCTAGGATTAGATGATCTAATGGTCAATAATTAACCCAAAATACGGAAGGTCATAATTAAGTAGTTTTGGGTCATATTATAAGATTTGGGTTTATGTCATGTTAAGATCATTTTAGGTCATGCTTTGTTAGCATGACCTAAAAATAAACTAACTATGACCTAAAAATGTCTTACGTATGACCGTGTTATGCATTTCTGTATTTAAATCTGATCTTCATAGATCAAAACCCTAGGGAGATGATCAAAATAAGTATGTGTTTAAATCCAGAAATGCAGCCCAAATCTTGGCCCTAGGATTAGATAATCTAATGGTCAATAATTAACCAAAAACACGGAAGGTCATAATTAAGTAGTTTTAGGTCATATTATAATATTTGGGTTTATGTCATGTTAAGATCATTTTAGGTCATGCTTTGTTAGCATGACCTAAAAATAAACTAACTATGACCTAAAAATGCCC
>NW_025951818.1:0-3733 GCF_023119035.1 Salvia hispanica
TTTTCTGTTTTTTGAAATATTTTCATCTCACATTGCCCTATGAATAAGGTGTGTCTCGCTCTGTAACACTATCTTGAATACTTTTATGTTTTTTTCCCGTACTTTATATATGTGGGGTGATATGTATTTTAGAGTATTTGATTCAGTTCACACAAGATATCAAGTTTAATTAATTAACTCTAATAATACTACGATAGCAAGTTTAAAAAAATACGTTAGTAGTATTTCAAGTGTCGATCCATAGGGAGGTAGAAGATTGTTTATAACTTAAAAATTTAAAAAAGATGTAGCATAAAGATTTGATTTTTGGTTTTGAAAGATGTTGACAAAATAAAGCTACAAGTTAACTAAAGAAAGACTATTCAAACGGGAAAATACGCCACTCCAATCCAATATGAATGGATTAAAACATCAACCTAATCAATCACATACACTAAACATGTACACGATGAGTAGTTCGCAATTAGCTGAACACATAACCTATAAACCAATCTTCAATGTCTATAAACTAGTAAAACAAAAAAAAGGATACCGAATTTGGGTGGGTTCCGAAAATGGGGTACGGATCAGGTATCCAACTTCCATCCTAAACCCAATTTATAAAGGGCCCATGAGACTTATATAGTGGATTAAGCTCGGTACCATATGAGATATTGTTACATTATTTTATTCCAATTGACCCCCTCTAAAACCCTTCAAGGTAACCCTTTGGGGGTTGGACTTTTTTTTATAACCCCAAAAACTACCCCAAATTTTTTTCCGTCATTTGGACCATAAATTTTCCCCGAATATTTGTTTGTTCGTCTTTTTTTTTGGTTTCCCGGGATATCCGGGTCGTTAAATTTCCCCAAGGGCGACCCCATACCATGATAGAAACCAGGGTTTCAAAGAAGAAAAGCGGTTTTTTTGAATAGGATGATGATTTCATTGTATAAAGCACCCTTTTTTAGGATTAAAACAAGTAAATATGGTGGAACTTGGCTCCAAGTATTTTTGAGCTTCAATATTCTTGGGCACCAAGTATTAAAATTTTAAATTAAAAATATTTTTCAATCACAATTTTCCCCTTTTTCTAACACCCCCCCATTTGGGGGGGTCTCCAATACCTTTGCAAAGAGCATTTCAAAAACTCTTTGTTGAGTTTTTCAAAATGTCAAAAGTGACCCTCGGGAACAAATGGCCCCTCTACAACCCCTCCTTCAATTTTTTCCCTTAAAAATGTTTTCCACCTAAACATGTTTTTTAATCATATTGGGGTTTTAGATTTTTAAGCGGCCTTGTTGTCACGGTAGTCGACATTTTCCGGGGTAGGATTTCCCTTCTGTCTTCTTGCCACATTATCTGGGCACCATTTTATTCCATGAAACTCCCCCCGCACTCGAGGCGACCATTTTCCCCATTTCCCCCAAGTAAAGTTACCCCCAAACAAAGGTAAAGTCCCCGGGGGTTGCCCTTTTATCATTGGGATTCCCCCCAATCAAACGGGACCCAATTCAAGTTTTTACTCTTAGATAATAACACTCCATGCCCTGTTGCCCTTTCGGATATCCAAATCAAAATTTTTCCAAGGGTCGTCGGGTCGTGAAAAATTTTTTGATCCCTCCTGGCATGTCGGCCTAGGGTGATGATAAATAAGTTTTCCAACTAATCCGATATCGATTTCGACTCCCTTTTTATCTTTTCAACCCATGTTTAAACTAGGGCGTATTTGGATCCCCCCCGGGGCCCCTCTTTTTAAAGATGCCCAAAATGTACTTTCTCATCTCAAAGATCCCCATGTGCCCTTTAAACATTTTCCCAAGGAAATATTGAGATCTCCTAAATCCTTCATTTAAAATTTCCCGAAACAAATTCCTATTCAAGCCCCAATTTTTCCAATCATCACGTGATAATCATATCATCATAAATGATCAAGCGGGTTTTTTATCCCCTTTTTCTTGGAAACATAGATGATCGGTTTCTTTTTTTATCCCCATAACTTATCTTTCCCCCGAAACGTTCCAAACCTTTTTGGGGCCTTAACCCTATAGGTTTTCCTTACCCACATCCCCCTATCTTAAAGCTTTGCAAATCGGGAGGCCCCCCCTAATCCCTTCTTCCTTTTTTCCACGAAGAAAGCGGTCACATCCAGGTGCGAGGAAATTTTATTTGCCCCAGATAAAAAGACTGGGTTCATCTTGCCCGGGAAAAAAGGTTTCTACCCCATAAGTCGATATAGCCCTTCGCCCGCCTTGCTTTGTTCCCCCAAAGCCACCCCGGTCTCCTCTTGATAGGAAGCCCCATACATCCCATTGCTTCCCCTTTTGGGGAAGATGCCCGTTTTCCCCAAATATTATTTCGGGTCAGGCGTCTTTTTTTATTTCCTCTCTCCGGCATGTCTCTGCCTCTTCCCCGTTTGGGATCTCTTCCCTCATACGGCTTTCTCAAAAGCGACCATTTCGATAGAGACTGTAACAGCAAAAAAAAGGGGGAAAATTTTCCTGTTTAAACCCTTTTAAGTTGACCCTTTTTTGGGGAACTCCCCCTTCTCGATGAGGAAGGATGATCCCCTGGGGTCCCTCCTTCGACCCCCTTCACTCTTCCACAGTCCCGCCGGGTTTTTTTCTTCATCAAACACATCATCAGAAAAAGGAACCAGGATTACATGGTTATCAAAAACCCTTGGGTGCCTCAACGGGGAAGGGGGTGAGGCACCTTCGACGCTCTACTTGGGGGGGCTTCTCGCGGAACCGCCACTTCCGTCTCGTTTGGCCCACTTCGAGAATTTGGGTTGGGATTGGCGTTGATATCCACTTAGGGGGCCTTACCACTCTCTCCCCGGCCCGAGGGGGTAAATAGGTTTTAAGGAAATTGAAACCATTGTAAACCTCGGTTTGGGTTTTTGGTCGAAGCACCTATACCCCTTTTTGGTTTTCCATCCCATAAACACACTTTATTGCCAAGGGAAAGTTTGGTTCGTTTATGTTTTGGGGTGGAAAAAACGGGCACCCAAAAAACTGTGGTTAAAGTTAGGGGGGTGGAATTTTGGGGAAGGAGGATGGGCTTGGGTGGTTTTTTGGGTTTTTAGGTCTTTTGGGGAATTTGGGTTTAAAGGTAGGGTGAGGTGGGAAAACCGGCGAAGTGTTTGGGGTTTTTACTCAATGAGCATGGGGGTCTTTGGAGGAAGGTTTTCTTTCGGGCCCCCTTTTGTTCGGGGGTATAGGGAAATTTTTTTATGAATCGACCATTTTCTTGAAAAAATTGTTTCATGGCCGGTTAAGATTCCCCCCCATTATCGATTGGGGTTTTTTTAAAGTGTTGGGCGGGTTTTGATAAGGTTTTAAAAAATGTAAAAAATGTGTATAAACCTGATTTTTTTTTTCATAAAGTATACCCAAAACTCGAGTCAAACATCTACAAAAAACTAAGCCCTCTCTCTGCAGCATCTCTCGATAACTAAAACACGGGTTGTTGATTATTTAACAATCTAACCAAGCATCTCCCCCCGACAACGATTAAAAAAGACATCCTTTTACTAAGCAATTAGACAATGAAAAAGCCCTAACAACAAAACCACCACAAAAGTTGATAACTAAAAAAAGGTTTAACCCATGGATTCCATACAAACTTCACCAATATCCCTAATAAAGACTTAGCTACTCATAGTGGAAGCTAAAACAAAAAAAAATACAAGAAAACAAAGGAAAAAAAGTAGAAATGGAAAATAGAACTCCCGGGGGGGGATGTTGGGGAA
>NW_025951819.1:0-1241 GCF_023119035.1 Salvia hispanica
CTCATTTATGAAGGTGATACTCAGTTTAGTAGGTTATTCGATTCGACTACGCGGAGATGTCGATAGTAGAAGATCTATGCCGGTTATGTTTCACTTTTAGGGTTCTTTGTTGTTAAAGCAATTTTGGGGCCTAGTTATTTGTCACTAAAGGGAGTATATGGCATTGACAAAAGCCGCAAAGGGGGAATATGGTTGAAAGGGTAGTTGGTGATCTTTACATAAGATAAACCCGGGTTCCGGGTCGAGGCTTTTTGTTTACCCAAGGATCAAGCCCCACAGAAAGGACTAACATATTGATGTGAGGTATCATTTTCGAGATGAGAAGAGTTGAGGTGAAGAAAGGGGTAGGATAACCCCGCGATATGTTCACCAAGTGGGCCAAAGGAGAAGTTCCAACATTGTTTGGACCTTAAGTCAGGCGTTTTTCCCCGGGGGGGAAAACGAGGGAATGGAGAAGTTTGTTCGTCGGTGTTATGATGAGGGTCGAAGGAGAATTGTCACGGGTTTTTGCACGTGTGTCGTGTGCACGTGTCCCTCCTTTCAACAAGATTTATAATTTTCCCACTAATGCAACAAATATTACTAAGTATAAGCGGCAAGAGCGGGGTCGAACAACAGAGACTATGAACCTACTCGAGATCGATTCCATGACACAAGCGGAAAGGGGGTCGGCTGCTGCCACGCATTCATTGAGTGGGTTAAAACTCTAATCTACTTGACCAGACAGAATTAAACTGGACTCTATTTACCTGACCTAGGAGACGGGAGAAGTACGGAAGGAAAATAAAACACGAAAATATTTTTCATCATCATGAAAGCAACTAAAGAAAACAATTGAAACTTACTAACCAAGCTAAAGGCTTTCCTAAAATAGGCAGACAAAGTGTAAAAGTAAAGTGGGGACCATTTTTCTCAAACTAGTTGGGCTGACAGAAAAGCTGGAAAACCAAAAAGCAAAAGCAAAAAGCAGATCTGATTCTCTAACTAACTCCTACTTCATCTTCTCCAAACAACCAAGTAAAAACAGAGCATAGAACAGAGCTTCAACACCATTGACGAAATAAAATAGAGCATGCTTTAGAACGAGACGTAAACACGAAATTCAAGCTAGAACTACCAGATCTACGCTACTGGGTCAAGAAGAAAACGAAATGAACACATATTACCTTGCATGCATCACCTAAACTATCGGATCTCAGAAATCGAGCACGTGAACAACTAAATCTCAACCTCTAAACTAC
>NW_025951820.1:0-1000 GCF_023119035.1 Salvia hispanica
CATCGGCGGCGCAGGCAGCCAAAACGACGACGGCGTCAAAGGTGTCGGATTGTGCTCAAATTCGGTCGGGAGTTGCGGAACGTGCCTACGACCGATAATCATTGCTATGCCATGACCGGTGATGTATTTTGGGCATCCGAGGTCGTCTGAGGGGCGAAAATGCCAGGTTACTGTCCTGATACACAAAAGTTACTGTTGTATATAAAGGAAGTCACTGTTCTGGTTCATCGTAGATACTGTTATAATTCTTCGTGGTTACTGCTATAATTCATCGAAGTGACTCTTCTAAATCATCGGGCTCACTGTTGTGATCTATAAAAGCTAATGTTTTGATTGAATAAAGGTACTGATGAGGTGCGTGTCATCGGCGGCGCAGGCAGCCAAAACGACGACGGCGTCAAAGGTGTCGGATTGTGCTCAAATTCGGTCGGGAGTTGCGGAACGTGCCTACTACCGATACTCATGGCAATGCCATGACCGGCGATGTATTTTGGGCATCCGAGGTCGTCCGAGGGGCGAAAATGCCAGGTTACTGTCCTGATACACAAAAGTTACTGTTGTATATAAAGGAAGTCACTGTTCTGGTTCATCGTAATTCTTCGTGGTTACTGCTATAATTCATCGAAGTGACTCTATCGGGCTCACTGTTGTGATCTATAAAAGCTAATGTTTTGATTGAATAAAGGTACTGATGAGGTGCATGTCATCGGCGGCGCAGGCAGCCAAAACGACGACGGCGTCAAAGGTGTCGGATTGTGCTCAAATTCGGTCGGGAGTTGCGGAACGTGCCTACGACCGATAATCATTGCTATGCCATGACCGGTGATGTATTTTGGGCATCCGAGGTCGTCCGAGGGGCGAAAATGCCAGGTTACTGTCCTGATACACAAAAGTTACTGTTGTATATAAAGGAAGTCACTGTTCTGGTTCATCGTAGATACTGTTATAATTCTTCGTGGTTACTGCTATAATTCATCGAAGTGACTCTTCTAAATCATCG
>NW_025951821.1:0-3700 GCF_023119035.1 Salvia hispanica
GATTGAATAAAGGTACTGATGAGGTGCGTGTCATCGGCGGCGCAGGCAGCCAAAACGACGACGGCGTCAAAGGTGTCGGATTGTGCTCAAATTCGGTCGCGAGTTGCGGAACGTGCCTACTACCGATACTCATGGCAATGCCATGACCGGCGATGTATTTTGGGCATCCGAGGTCGTCCGAGGGGCGAAAATGCCAGGTTACTGTCCTGATACACAAAAGTTCCTGTTGTATATAAAGGAAGTCACTGTTCTGGTTCATCGTAATTCTTCGTGGTTACTGCTATAATTCATCGAAGTGACTCTATCGGGCTCACTGTTGTAATCTATATAAGCTAATGTTTTGATTGAATAAAGGTACTGATGAGGTGCATGTCATCGGCGGCGCAGGCAGCCAAAACGACGACGGCGTCAAAGGTGTCGGATTGTGCTCAAATTCGGTCGGGAGTTGCGGAACGTGCCTACGACCGATAATCATTGCTATGCCATGACCGGTGATGTATTTTGGGCATCCGAGGTCGTCTGAGGGGCGAAAATGCCAGGTTACTGTCCTGATACACAAAAGTTACTGTTGTATATAAAGGAAGTCACTGTTCTGGTTCATCGTAGATACTGTTATAATTCTTCGTGGTTACTGCTATAATTCATCGAAGTGACTCTTCTAAATCATCGGGCTCACTGTTGTGATCTATAAAAGCTAATGTTTTGATTGAATAAAGGTACTGATGAGGTGCGTGTCATCGGCGGCGCAGGCAGCCAAAACGACGACGGCGTCAAAGGTGTCGGATTGTGCTCAAATTCGGTCGGGAGTTGCGGAACGTGCCTACGACCGATAATCATTGCTATGCCATGACCGGTGATGTATTTTGGGCATCCGAGGTCGTCTGAGGGGCGAAAATGCCAGGTTACTGTCCTGATACACAAAAGTTACTGTTGTATATAAAGGAAGTCACTGTTCTGGTTCATCGTAATTCTTCGTGGTTACTGCTATAATTCATCGAAGTGACTCTATCGGGCTCACTGTTGTGATCTATAAAAGCTAATGTTTTGATTGAATAAAGGTACTGATGAGGTGCATGTCATCGGCGGCGCAGGCAGCCAAAACGACGACGGCGTCAAAGGTGTCGGATTGTGCTCAAATTCGGTCGGGAGTTGCGGAACGTGCCTACGACCGATAATCATTGCTATGCCATGACCGGTGATGTATTTTGGGCATCCGAGGTCGTCTGAGGGGCGAAAATGCCAGGTTACTGTCCTGATACACAAAAGTTACTGTTGTATATAAAGGAAGTCACTGTTCTGGTTCATCGTAGATACTGTTATAATTCTTCGTGGTTACTGCTATAATTCATCGAAGTGACTCTTCTAAATCATCGGGCTCACTGTTGTGATCTATAAAAGCTAATGTTTTGATTGAATAAAGGTACTGATGAGGTGCGTGTCATCGGCGGCGCAGGCAGCCAAAACGACGACGGCGTCAAAGGTGTCGGATTGTGCTCAAATTCGGTCGGGAGTTGCGGAACGTGCCTACTACCGATACTCATGGCAATGCCATGACCGGCGATGTATTTTGGGCATCCGAGGTCGTCCGAGGGGCGAAAATGCCAGGTTACTGTCCTGATACACAAAAGTTACTGTTGTATATAAAGGAAGTCACTGTTCTGGTTCATCGTAATTCTTCGTGGTTACTGCTATAATTCATCGAAGTGACTCTATCGGGCTCACTGTTGTAATCTATAAAAGCTAATGTTTTGATTGAATAAAGGTACTGATGAGGTGCATGTCATCGGCGGCGCAGGCAGCCAAAACGACGACGGCGTCAAAGGTGTCGGATTGTGCTCAAATTCGGTCGGGAGTTGCGGAACGTGCCTACGACCGATAATCATTGCTATGCCATGACCGGTGATGTATTTTGGGCATCCGAGGTCGTCTGAGGGGCGAAAATGCCAGGTTACTGTCCTGATACACAAAAGTTACTGTTGTATATAAAGGAAGTCACTGTTCTGGTTCATCGTAGATACTGTTATAATTCTTCGTGGTTACTGCTATAATTCATCGAAGTGACTCTTCTAAATCATCGGGCTCACTGTTGTGATCTATAAAAGCTAATGTTTTGATTGAATAAAGGTACTGATGAGGTGCGTGTCATCGGCGGCGCAGGCAGCCAAAACGACGACGGCGTCAAAGGTGTCGGATTGTGCTCAAATTCGGTCGGGAGTTGCGGAACGTGCCTACTACCGATACTCATGGCAATGCCATGACCGGCGATGTATTTTGGGCATCCGAGGTCGTCCGAGGGGCGAAAATGCCAGGTTACTGTCCTGATACACAAAAGTTCCTGTTGTATATAAAGGAAGTCACTGTTCTGGTTCATCGTAATTCTTCGTGGTTACTGCTATAATTCATCGAAGTGACTCTATCGGGCTCACTGTTGTGATCTATAAAAGCTAATGTTTTGATTGAATAAAGGTACTGATGAGGTGCATGTCATCGGCGGCGCAGGCAGCCAAAACGACGACGGCGTCAAAGGTGTCGGATTGTGCTCAAATTCGGTCGGGAGTTGCGGAACGTGCCTACGACCGATAATCATTGCTATGCCATGACCGGTGATGTATTTTGGGCATCCGAGGTCGTCTGAGGGGCGAAAATGCCAGGTTACTGTCCTGATACACAAAAGTTACTGTTGTATATAAAGGAAGTCACTGTTCTGGTTCATCGTAGATACTGTTATAATTCTTCGTGGTTACTGCTATAATTCATCGAAGTGACTCTTCTAAATCATCGGGCTCACTGTTGTGATCTATAAAAGCTAATGTTTTGATTGAATAAAGGTACTGATGAGGTGCGTGTCATCGGCGGCGCAGGCAGCCAAAACGACGACGGCGTCAAAGGTGTCGGATTGTGCTCAAATTCGGTCGGGAGTTGCGGAACGTGCCTACTACCGATACTCATGGCAATGCCATGACCGGCGATGTATTTTGGGCATCCGAGGTCGTCCGAGGGGCGAAAATGCCAGGTTACTGTCCTGATACACAAAAGTTCCTGTTGTATATAAAGGAAGTCACTGTTCTGGTTCATCGTAATTCTTCGTGGTTACTGCTATAATTCATCGAAGTGACTCTATCGGGCTCACTGTTGTGATCTATAAAAGCTAATGTTTTGATTGAATAAAGGTACTGATGAGGTGCATGTCATCGGCGGCGCAGGCAGCCAAAACGACGACGGCGTCAAAGGTGTCGGATTGTGCTCAAATTCGGTCGGGAGTTGCGGAACGTGCCTACGACCGATAATCATTGCTATGCCATGACCGGTGATGTATTTTGGGCATCCGAGGTCGTCTGAGGGGCGAAAATGCCAGGTTACTGTCCTGATACACAAAAGTTACTGTTGTATATAAAGGAAGTCACTGTTCTGGTTCATCGTAGATACTGTTATAATTCTTCGTGGTTACTGCTATAATTCATCGAAGTGACTCTTCTAAATCATCGGGCTCACTGTTGTGATCTATAAAAGCTAATGTTTTGATTGAATAAAGGTACTGATGAGGTGCGTGTCATCGGCGGCGCAGGCAGCCAAAACGACGACGGCGTCAAAGGTGTCGGATTGTGCTCAAATTCGGTCGGGAGTTGCGGAACGTGCCTACGACCGATAATCATTGCTATGCCATGACCGGTGATGTATTTTGGGCATCCGGATGAGGTGC
>NW_025951822.1:0-8905 GCF_023119035.1 Salvia hispanica
TATATAGAGAAAATGAAGAGATGTGTGTAGTGGAAGAAATTCCACTACATCTCAATAGCGTCTAAATGACCAGTAGAAAAGGGGTTTAGAGTTCCACCTGGTCAACGTAATATGATTTGTGCTTATTGACCAGGTAAAACTTTAAATACCCTTAGTAATGATGTAAATATTGTGAATATTTAGTAATTTAACTTAAGTTAAGAAGGAAAAACACCAAAAAGATTTTCGGATCTTAAATATTAATTTAGAAGTCCGTACTGACCACGAGGATACCACTTGGGTGAAACTCTGAATTATATTTAAGAGCCATTTATTTGCTTTATTTCTATTTCTAGCTAATTGAAAAGGGGGAGATGAGTGAAGTTTGAATTTTTGGGTGTTGCAGCTTTGCAGGCGAGTGCAGAGACTGGGAGGGCGCGTGGAGCAGAGACGTGACAGGAAGACGTCCAATCAGCTGCGAGAATGCTCAACCGCCTCCCACCCGAAGCGTCGCAACCTGGCAACCGCCTACAACCGGTCAAAACCCTCAACTGCCCACCCCATTATAAAATACCCCACCGCCTACTCCCCTTCACTTTACAAACCCTTACCTGCATTCTCTCACCCACAACCACCACCCCACTCCGAAAACTACCACCCCACTACGAAAACCACCGTGAATCACTACCGGAAAAAGAGAACCAAGACACGGAAAACAAACAGGTCCTTAACGGATCTATTTAGGTGATTATGCATTCGACTCCAATTTCATGCAATAAACATAGATCTATAGATATAACATCAAATAAACACATAATCATGCATATTCGATGTAGATTCGATTGTTACCTCATTTTGATCCATCATAGGATCGACGTTGCTAGCTGCACCACCCGGAGATCCTTGGTTTATCGACCGTGAATCTTCCAACCTATTCCCTTGTCCTTGATTATTCATCCGTGTGGGCGGATCTCGAAGAACCAAATAAAAGTGATATGAGATCTAGGGAAAACCAAACACAAACACGAAATTGTCTTGATCTAATCCTATGAATTAGGATAGAACAAGAACAAAAACCAAAACCCTAAATCTCCCACGTGCAAAGGCACGAAAACCGAGGCAAGAGAGGGAGAGAGAGAGCGCCGGTTATGGCGGCTAGGGTTAGGGTTTGTGAGTGTGTGGAGTGTGGTGTGCTAGGGTTTCCACATCTCATCACTATTTATAATGGACTTGTTGGGCTAGGATGGGGATCCATGGAATGACTTAAGTGTTGGGCTCACCCATTAGATAAATTACTAATTAAATCAAATGACCCATGATTTAATATATTATCAATGGAATATTATTTTGTTCCACTAAAGAATAATATTGCACTCCCACTTAAATCACCAAATTACAAATAACTTGGGTCCATTTTATTTTATAATATTTCCCGCGTTTAAGATTATCTTGATCCGTCAATTTAATTCTTTTGTCTGCTATGTGACTAGAATTAAATTAATTCTCCAAAGAGTTTTTCTAGTTTGAAACTTTATTTATTATTCGTGGAATAAATTCCAACTGCGCAGTTTTCTGAATAATAAATTCCTTTTTCAAACACCTCTTGGGGATCACCCCTTAGGGATTTAATCATACCACACTGGGCACGCGAATTCTATGAAATAATATTCCAATACCTTCATGTTATTCAATTACTACCACCCAAGATATCATGAACTTGAGTTACGTACAAACTCTCACATATTGATAAGTCAAAGTGGCGTTTGATTGAATAAACAATATTGATATTAATATCATAGACTAGAAAATACTAAACTTTCTGAAATATATTCTTTCAGTAGATAGCAATAAAGAATACATTTCGGATTAGATCCTTTCAGTGCTTTACCACACCGGTGTTACTAATCTCTTCTTAGGTAAGAGAGAATTATCACAAACACCGCAACCGTACCAATAGGTAGCCAAAGCCTATCTAGGTTGTGAATACGTTTTTCTTCTTACTAGATCTGGCCAAGTCCCCTACTGGAAAACTCATGAGGAGATTCATCGAATTTCCCTACTTGACCTTCTTAGTAAAAAGCCTTAGACTTGTTTATCATATTTCAATAATAAACCATTATATTATATTATTTATTCTCATAATTAGGTAAACAAGTGGACGTGGCGTTTCTCGTATACATGCACAAGCTGACTGTACAAAGGCATGTACGCTCGAAGCATCTTTTAGTATACAAACCCCAACAATCTCCCACTTATACTCAAAGAATGCTTTCGAGTATACCAACCGCTTTATTGGCCTTGTGCTACACATTCACACACATTTTCTCCCACTTATACTCAAAGCAGGCTTTGGCCACTATGTACTCAAAACTATAATTCTTTAAAAGAATCTACCAACATAGTTTGCTAGAGTACATAAAACGAAAATATACTTGTAATTTATAACCTTAATTCTTGCTAAGGAGCACGATTATTTGATCAAAATATTTCTAGGCCCTTTGATCCAGTGGAATAATTTTATGTGCCTTTCTCAAGTGCACTTATACATATTCCTCTATCAAAATCCATTATTTTGATCCTTCTGAATTTCTACTAATTAAAGTAGAATACTTATAGCAAATATAAAGTTTTAATCATGTCGAATATGATTCCCAAAACTTTAATTATATAATACCAACCTAACTTGGTATTATCCTTGCTATATAATTTGTGATGTAAATTTATGTATGAACATAATTACCTCATCACAATGACTAATTGGAAATTAGTCCTTATGACAAAATAAAACCGAATGATTGCATTCTTTGTTTTATAGTCATAAATTCCAAGAGTTCATTTATTTAACCATTTGTTGTGAATTTTAGAAATACTTCCTTTGGAAACCCAAAAGTAATTCTAATTTTTAATAGCTAACTTGGAAATATCTTTTAATGTTATTAGAGTCTTAGAAAGTGTGCAATTCATCACTTCTTTCATTCTAGGGTGTGAACCCCTTTAACTCTATCAAACATTACCTTAATTCCATTTATGAATATTCTATGAGACAAAATTTAGCTCCCACTTTTAAAAGTAGAAAAATACCAGTCTCAATATTCTTTAAGGCTATTAAAACAATTTAAATAGTGCTTGGAGTTAAATTCATCCTAGTTTAATAAAATGAGCTATGAAGCTCTTATTAAACACTTAGAATTTAATCATTCATTAAGAAAAGCTCCCACTATTTTAATTATCACTTTCACAACAAAATAAATAAAACAATAACTAATCAAATAGTCAACTCTAGGCTTGGAACATTAAAACAAATTTAATGTGCACACTATATTTACTATACAAGAATTTCTAGTATTTATAATAAATACTTATCTTGTTTCTAGTTGAATTTAATTTACTTGTCTTGTAATCAATTATTGTGATTATTTTTCTTACACCTTTATTTGAACAAACGCGATCATAAGATCATTTTATTTTGTATTGAATCCATGTCGAACATTAATGTTCTATTGACTCATCAACAAAATAATGGTTCAAAAGACTTAAGGATTAAAGAAACTTAATAATCAATATTTCTAGAAGAAAACTTCATAATAATTGAATCAACAAATTTAATCACAAGTAAACATTTTGATATTAACCATGTTACATTTGATGTCATAAATAATTGGATAATCAAAACTTCATTTATCTAATAATGCAAGCATTATAAAATGACATCGATAATCCAAAAACACAATTGATAGTCTAGGAATAAAATTCCACATCAATAATCCATATGATATCAAAACCAAACAATGTACAAGTATCAAAAATCCTCAAAAATTCAACAATGTAAATAAAGCAAAATAAGACTTTCATTGTTCAAAACATAAATGTCATAGCTAGATCAAGATCATGTCTTCCTCCTAATCACATTGGGTTGGCTCGAACTCTCTGCCATGTCAGACTTGCGTCTTAGGTCAGTGGAGTTATTGACCATCCCACCCTCCATCTTCCTTATCTGGACTTGTGCCTCAATGAGCTTGCTAGAGAGTACTAGAAGAGATGTTGGCCAAAGCTTGTCCATTATCTCTTTCTTTACTTTCTCATAGCTCTTTGGAAGTCCGTCGAGAATCATGAGTTGTTGGGTTTCTGGGCCTATTTTCCCACCCAACTCCTCGAGCCTATCAAAACCATCAACCATTTCCACGACATAGTCGTTAATGTTTTGGTTCTCCTTCAAGACCGTTCTCCTCAAAATGTTCACCACCGATCTCATGAGACACTTGGTGGACATTTCATCAAACCATTTAGGTTCTTCAATCAATGACCTGTCGGGCTTGTCAATCTTGCCAAGAGCATTGCCGACCGAGGCCAACAAAAACCTCTTGACATGACCGCTCGCGGTATCCCATCGATCACAAGCATCCTTTTCCTTGTCTGATATGTAATAAGCAGAGGGGCGATCCTTAGTGAGGACCAACCTCAAATCACTAGCCAACTGATCAATGTCAAGTCTCCTTTTCCAATCCAAATAAGAATCAGAATCGCGTTCCTTCGATTTAAGGATCGCACTATAAACTTCCCAAGTAGTAAACATCTTTCGTTCAAGCTGAGAATAAATACCAATAATATAAACATGTAAAATTTCAAAGAATTGCAAATAACCACAAAACAATTCATCAATTTTACATCCACAAAAATCAAGCACAAACGTTCTTCTACTAGGAAGCCGTGTCATATTCATGCAAGAAATTCATTATTTTTACTGGCCACAATGTCGACAGATAGTCCAGAGACCATAAGAATGGCATGGCTGACTAACAATGCTAAAGCGTATAACCATAAAATTAAGCACTAAGGATTCTTTACTTGTGCGTGAACTCCTCTAAAGAAAGGTCGAACCGGACAAGCACCTCCTCCTATAGCTCCCTCTAAGCATTATTAAAATACAATCCTTATAATTTCGCAGCAATATTGCTCCGGTAAAGACCAGTCGCGATATTACTGAAAAACTAATTTTACGATTTTAATAACCTTTATCTAGAGAAGTCCAAACTTACGAACTGGTAATGTTCCTCCCGTAAAGACAGGCCGGTCACTACTTCGCACTAAGACCAATTTTATGGAGGCCATATACAAACGTGTTGTAATTATCGCTTCATATTTTCTTGTTGGTGGTTTTAATAGTTTAATTATCACTTAAGCAGATAAGGCAGGTATCCACATTCAAAGAATAATTAAACATGTACTAGCTATGCATGCAAGGCAATAAGTACATAGGCGATGCATGAGTTAAACTAGATTTTAACAAATAAAATCATAACTCAAATTAAATATCCATCTTTCATCAATAAAACATGTAAACACATTTACAAAAGGTTCACATAAACATAATGACGAAACTTGATCATTTAATTAAGCATCTAAAATAAATAGATAGAATTAAAATTCTATCTTCACATAAACAAGATTATCTAGACATTAAGTCCAATCTTAAACAATCATACATTATTAGTTAAAATAACGTATCTTGATTATTAGAATTACCTTTTAATACTATTAGGATTTACTTAGATAGAATTAATCCATCCTTATCCTAAAATTAATGTCTAGGTGTATATCATAAAAGATTAGCTAAGTCTTAATTTAAAATGCCCACTTGGATATATAAATCCGCATTTATCCAATTAAGACTAAATCCATTTAAAACACACCAATTAAATTTGAGAACTAAATTTCTCATAGCTTTCATAAAATCACATGACAAGAAGAATCTTATTACATCTTTAATTCAAAATGATGTTTTCTAGATGAAATAAAATTCACCTTCATCAAAATTAAAGACAAAATTCAACTTAATAAATAATTAAGGATTTTAATAGCAAAATTAATGCTCTATGAATTTTCATACCTTTAAATCACATTTGATGTTATCTAGATGAAACAAATTCACCTTCATCAAAATTAAAGATAAAATTCAAATTAAACTAGGAATTGAATTCCAATTAAAATCCAATTAATCATTTAACACTTTAATAATTTAGGATTTAAGTAGCATGTTAATGCCAAATGAATTTTTCACTTCTTTAATTAAACCGATGTTATCTAGATGAAATAAAATTCACCTACATCATATTAAAGACAAAATTCAAACTAGGAATAGGATTCCAATTAAAATCCATCCAATTATTATATATGTAATTTTCGAAAATTTTGAAGGTTTAAAACAATTGAAAAACTCATGTCTTTTCCTTAGGTATATATCTAGGAAATAATTCCATAACACACCAATTAAAATAAAGACTATTTCAATTAAACCTTAAAATAAAACATGAAAGCATATAGTGAGAATATTCTTTAAAATTCCATTCTATTATGGAAAAGCCAAAATTTAGATCAATCAAATATTGAATTTCCTTATGTTAATTATCATGATATTATCTAGATGGAAAGAATCCATCAAAATCAACTAATTAACAAATTAAATCAATTATTTGACTAATTATTCCAATTGGCAAATTTTTAAAGAAGACAATTATTCTCTTTTAAATTAGAATCTTGACTTAATTGCAAAATCATTCTAATTCCCACAAGATATTTTAATTATTCTAGGTTTAGGATTTTAAACCACAATTATAAATTACTTGTGTGTTAAGAAACGAAAACACGAAAACGAAAAACGAGACGACGAGACGATGCAACCCAAAACCCTAATTAGGGTTTGGGCCGCCACGGGCCTCGCAGCAGCCGCTGCTGCCGCGCTGCTGCCGTGACTGGATCAACAAGGATCCACGGCTGCCGTCTTTTCAACGCCAACATCAAGGAGCTGCTCTGACTGCAGAGTTGCTGCCGTCCAGCCTCTCGCTCGCACGCGGCTGTCACGCGGCGCTGCTGTCCGAAGACGATGCAGTCGCTGCCGGAGCTGCTGCCCGCTGACATCTCCGACCAGCCGAAGCCGCCGCCGCCTTTTTCTCACCAGATCTGGATCTCGGATCCCTGACGAAGGCAGCCCGGTTCTAGAACACATCTAGGGTTTAAACCCTTGCATTCATTTATTCGTTTTCAATTAATTAACTTGATTCATCGCGGTCGCTACGCTTGACCGCGATCTTAAATCTTAATTAATCGTTTCTTAATTTGTAACAATCTTTTATGTTCATATCAAATATGCATATTTAAACATCTAGCATTTAGCAATTTAAATTGTTCTAGCATATTAAGAACATAAAACTATAGATCTATGAATACTTGCTTAGATCTAGAATATTCTTGTGAAAAACTCAAATAAAATTCGAGATTCATAATATTCTTTCATCGATCCAAGTATTCAATCATGGACCACTTTATTTCTTGATTCAAACACATATATTCACTTAAACACATACATATATGTAATCAACAAACATATAATCTAGTATATATTACTTAGAATATATAGATCTAATGATGTTCATCATAGATCTAGAATATTTTTGTGAAAAACTTGAATAAAATTCAAGATTCATAATATTCTTTCATCGATCTAGAACATCATATCATAGATCCGAAAAGAAAATCAAGAAAAACATAGATCCAACACATATTGCATTATTTTCGAAAATCCCAAGTTTCCACACTATAATTTTCGAAAAATTCAATTAATCAAATACATAATCAGAGCCTAAAAATTGGCTCTGATACCAGTTGTTGGGACTACCGCAGCGGAAGACACGGAAAACAAATAGGTCCTTAACGGATCTATTTAGGTGATTATGCATTCGACTCCAATTTCATGCAATTTACATAGATCTATAGATATAACATCAAATAAACACATAATCATGCATATTCGATGTAGATTCGATTGTTACCTCATTTTGATCCATCATAGGATCGAAGTTGCTAGCTGCACCACCCGGAGATCCTTGGTTTATCGACCGTGAATCTTCCAACCTATTCCCTTGTCCTTGATTATTCATCCGTGTGGGCGGATCTCGAAGAACCAAATAAAAGTGATATGAGATCTAGGGAAAACCAACACAAACACGAAATTGTCTTGATCTAATCCTATGAATTAGGATAGAACAAGAACAAAAACCAAAACCCTAATCTCCCTCGTGCAAAGGCACGAAAACCGAGGCAAGAAGGGAGAGAGAGAGCGCCGGTTATGGCGGCTAGGGTTAGGGTTTGTGATGTGTGTAGTGCTTACTAGGGTTTCCCATCTCTACACTATTTATAAGCATGGACTTGTTGGGCTAGGATGGGGATCCATGGAATGACTTAAGTGTTGGGCTCACCCATTAGATAAATTACTAATTAAATCAAATGACCCATGATTTAATATATTATCAATGGAATATTATTTTGTTCCACTAAAGAATAATATTGCACTCCCACTTAAATCACCAAATTACAAATAACTTGGGTCCATTTTATTTTATAATATTTCCCGCATTTAAGATTATCTTGATCCGTCAATTTAATTCTTTTGTCTGCTATGTGACTAGAATTAAATTAATTCTCCAAAGAGTTTTTCTAGTTTGAAACTTTATTTATTATTCGTGGAATAAATTCCAACTGCGCAGTTTTCTGAATAATAAATTCCTTTTTCAAACACCTCTTGGGGATCACCCCTTAGGGATTTAATCATACCACACTGGGCACGCGAATTCTATGAAATAATATTCCAATACCTTCATGTTATTCAATTACTACCACCCAAGATATCATGAACTTGAGTTACGTACAAACTCTCACATATTGATAAGTCAAAGTGGCGTTTGATTGAATAAACAATATTGATATTAATATCATAGACTAGAAAATACTAAACTTTCTGAAATATATTCTTTCAGTAGATAGCAATAAAGAATACATTTCGGATTAGATCCTTTCAGTGCTTTACCACACCGGTGTTACTAATCTCTTCTTAGGTAAGAGAGAATTATCACAAACACCGCAACCGTACCAA
>NW_025951823.1:0-1734 GCF_023119035.1 Salvia hispanica
ACAACATAGAATATTTACCAAGGAACATAAATCATGTCAACAGTTTTTCAAGTCATGTCAACAGAGAATGAATCAACAACATAACAACTTTAGTTATCTCTAAAAAGGTGGCTGCACTCTTATAAAATTCTTAGACAATTGTTATAAGTTATGTAAGCCAAAATATCAGAATAAGCTTCAAATTACAAGGATCAAAATGTCCAGTTTAATTAGAATACACCGATTAAAACACATGATGTCAACAGAATAATTAACATGTACACATAAATCATGTCAACAGAGCATAAATCACCAACATAACACAACAAAATAATGTTAATGAAACAGAAAGTGAACAAAGAGCATGACAAGAACACAAAATATTTACCAAGGAACATAAATCATGTCAACAGAGCATAAATCAGCAACATAACACAAAAAAATCGTCTTAATGAAAATCAAACCAAACTACCTCCACCATTCATAAATCATGTCATCAGATTTTCAAGTCACATCAATGCAAATCAAAAGACTTAGGAAAATTACTCCTATAGTTATCTCTAAAGAGGTGGCTGCACTCTTGTAAAATTCTTAGACAATTGTTATAAGTTATGTAAGCCAAAATATCAGAACAAGCTTCAAATTACAAGGATCAAAATATCCAGTTTAATTAGAATACACTTATTGAAACACACGATGTCAACAGAATAATTAACAAATACACATAAATAATGTTAATGAAACAGAAAGTGAACAAAGAGCATGGCAACAACACAGAATATTTACCAAGGAACATAAATCATGTCAACAGATTTTCAAATCATGTCAACAGAGCATAAATAAACAACATAACACAAAAAAATAATGTTAATGAAACAGAATGTCAACAAAGAGCTCATAACCCATACTTTTCCCTTGAAAGCTCACAACTGATTAAGAAAAAAGGGTTAAACAGTCTACACCAATTATTTCCTTAGTCAAGAATTATTGAGCTGATTTCTAAAGTAGCTTCAGATAAATCAGAAAATTACCCCTACAGTTATATCTAAAGACGTGGCTGCACTCTTGTAAAATTCTTAGACAATTGATATAAGTTATGTAAACCAAAATATCAGAACATGCTTCAAAATACCAGGATCAAAATGTCCAATTTAATTAGAATACACCAATTCAAACACACTATGCCAATAGAATATTTAACAAGTACACATAAATCATGTCAACAGAGCATAAATCACCAACATAACACAACAAAATAATGTTAATGAAACAGAATGTCCACAAAGAGCATAACAACAACACAGAATATTTACCAAGTAACATAAATCATGTCAACAGATTTTCAAATCATGTCAACAGAGCATATATCACCAACATAACACAAAAAATTCATGTTAATGAAAATCAAACCAAACTACCTCCACCATTCGTCGACGTAGACTCGGAATAAGATGAAGAATCCATCAAATAACACATAGCTGTTGATTATGAACTGAAATCGAACCTGAAGATGAGAAAATAAAAAAAAAACTAATTAGGAACAAATTCAACTGGGCATCAACAAATAAAGGATAAAAACAGAATAAAAGTGGGTATAATCGACCGAAAAACGTCAAAATCAACAGAGAAATCCGTCGAAAATCCGTCGAACTGTTCGTCTGTTTTTCGAAAATTGAAGCGCAAATCAGATATCGTTGAAATCGTCTGAGTCTAATTTTGTGAATCAATTGAATCATAAATCGTTAAAATAGATTC
>NW_025951824.1:0-11250 GCF_023119035.1 Salvia hispanica
TTTATTAAATGAGTGGTCCAGATTTTGCCACACAATAAATATTACTCCCTCCGTCCCGGAGTATTAGACTCACTTCTTTTGGGCACATGATTTAAGGAATTGATATTTAAATAGTTAAAGTGGAGAGAGTAAAGTATGAAAGAGGGAAAAAGTAGGGGAGAGAAGAGAGAAAAAAGTAGGTGGAGAATAAAATAAGATAGATGCTTTTTGCTAAAAAAGGAAATGAGTCTAATATGTTGGGACATCCCAAAAAGGAAAGTTGGTCTAATACCTTGGGACGGAGGGAGTATTAGATTAATTTAATATGAAAGGGTATAATGGTATTTTCGCGTTTTAATTTAGGGTTCTTCATCATATTCAAGTTACAGTGGCGATTCTGCTGAGAATTTAACGATTCAATACTATCACTGATTGAATCTATTTTAACGATTTATGATTCAATTGATTCACAAAATTAGACTCAGACGATTTCAACGATTTCAACGATATCTGATTTGCGCTTCAATTTTCGAAAAACAGACGACCAGTTCGATGGATTTTCGACGGATTTCTCTGTTGATTTTGACGTTTTTCGGTCGATTATACCCACTTTTATTCTGTTTTTATCCTTTATTTGTTGATGCCCAGTTAAATTTGTTCCTAATTAGTTTTTTTTTTTTTTTTTATTTTCTCATCTTCAGGTTCGATTTCAGTTCATAATCAACAGCTAAGTGTTATTTGATGGATTCTTCATCTTATTCCGAGTCTACGTCGACGAATGGTGGAGGTAGTTTGGTTTGATTTTCATTAACATGAATTTTTTGTGTTATGTTGGTGATTTATGCTCTGTTGACATAATTTGAAAATCTGTTGACATGATTTATGTTACTTGGTAAATATTCTGTGTTGTTGTTATGCTCTTTGTGGACATTCTGTTTCATTAACATTATTTTGTTGTGTTATGTTGGTGATTTATGCTCTGTTGACATGATTTATGTGTACTTGTTAAATATTCTATTGGCATAGTGTGTTTGAATTGGTGTATTCTAATTAAATTGGACATTTTGATCCTGGTATTTTGAAGCATGTTCTGATATTTTGGTTTACATAACTTATATCAATTGTCTAAGAATTTTACAAGAGTGCAGCCACGTCTTTAGATATAACTGTAGGGGTAATTTTCTGATTTATCTGAAGCTACTTGAGAAATCAGCTCAATAATTCTTGACCGAGGAAATTGTCTAAGAATTTTACAAGAGTGCAGCCACCTCTTTAGAGATAACTATAGGAGTAATTTTCCTAAGTCTTTTGATTTGCATTGATGTGACTTGAAAATCTGATGACATGATTTATGAATGGTGGAGGTAGTTTGGTTTGATTTTCATTAAGATGATTTTTTTGTGTTATGTTGCTGATTTATGCTCTGTTGACATGACTTGAAAATCTGTTGACATGATTTATGTTCCTTGGTAAATATTCTGTGTTGTTGTCATGCTCTTTGTTCACTTTCTGTTTCATTAACATTATTTTGTTGTGTTATGTTGGTGATTTATGCTCTGTTGACATGATTTATGTGTACATGTTAATTATTCTGTTGACATCATGTGTTTTAATCGGTGTATTCTAATTAAACTGGACATTTTGATCCTTGTAATTTGAAGCTTATTCTGATATTTTGGCTTACATAACTTATAACAATTGTCTAAGAATTTTACAAGAGTGCAGCCACCTTTTTAGAGATAACTAAAGCTGTTATGTTGTTGATTCATTCTCTGTTGACATGACTTGAAAATCTGTTGACATGATTTATGTTCCTTGGTAAATATTCTATGTTGTAGGGTCTGTTATTCCAATTTGCAAGCCTGAGTTGAGGCCTTATGAAGGTCAAAAATTTTATTCTCTTGAGGAAGGAATTTCATTTTATGAAAAGTATGCTCAGGAGTGTTGTTTTGATTGTCGAAGATTTGGGAATAGGTCTAGTGGTGGTGTTATTATTTTTCAGTATATTGTTTGCAATAGACAAGGATTTCATACAGTAGATTCATTGGATGTTGATGTTAATGTATCTGAGGATGGTAATGTGTCTGATGATGATGAAGTATCTTCAAAGAAGAGACGTAGACGTGGCACGAAAAGGTGTGGATGTGGAGCGAGAATTAGTTTTAAGTTTTTTTCTGATTTTGGTGATAAGTATTACCTTGTGCATCAGTTTGTTGAGGAACACAATCATACTATGGTTGACAAAGATCATAAGAGATTTATGAAAGGTAATCGGAGTTTGAATGATGTTCATCACAAGTTTGTTGAAGATTGCACCAAAGCTAACATCGGTCCTACCTCTACTTTTAACTTATTAAAAGAGTTTTTCGGTGGTTATGATGTTGTTGGGTGTACATTGACTGATGTTAGGAATTGTTCACGTGATATTAAAGAGAAATTAAAAGAAGTGGATGTGCAAATGATCCTAAATCAGATGCAAGAGAAGAAGAGAATTTGTGAAGGCTTTTTCTACAAATATCAATTATCACCTGAAGATAATAAGTTAGTGAGCTTATTCTGGTCTGATGCTGAGTCTCGGAAGCATTACCACATGTTTGGAGATGTTGTAGCATTTGATACAACATATTCAACAAACAGGTAGTTTATTTATTATACTTATTAATTGACATAGATAGTAGTTGATATGGTAGTTGACATATGATACATTTGTACTTTGCATCATTTCTGATTTAATAGTTGACATAGCATATACCTATAATTGACATTATTGATGTTTTGTGTTGATGTATTTGTTCAATAGGTATCGTATGGTGTTTGGTCCATTTACCGGGAAAGACAATCATGGGTGTCCTATTGCGTTTGGAGCTGGTTTCGTATCCGGTGAGAATTGTGATGCATTTTCATGGCTTTTCACTGTATTTGTTGAATGCATGGGTGTTGCTCCAAGAATCATAATCACTGACCAAGATTGGGGAATGAGGCTTGCCATTGAGAAGGTATTACCTGGTACAAGGCATCGTTTGTGTATGTGGCATATTATGAGCAAGTTATTTGAGAAGATACCTAAATCAATTTCTGATAGAGAAAAGTTTAGTAAGGAGTTTAAGTCTTGTGTTTGGTCAGAGTTGTTAGATCCGGATGAGTTTGATATATTATGGACTAGTATTGTTGAAAAATATAGTGTAGAAGATCATAAGTGGTTTAAGGATATGTTTTTGATCAGACAGATGTGGATCCCAGCCTTCTTTAGAGATGTTCCTATGGGTTCTTTAATGAGAACAACATCTTTTTCAGAATCTGAAAACAGTTTTTTTAAGAGGTACTCGAAACCGTTGTTCAATTTTGCTGACTTCACTCTTCAGTATAACAATGCCATTGATGCTCAAAGGAATCAAACTGAAAGGCTTGACTATTATGATTCTGTAATCACTCCAAAATATGTCACTGATTTAGCATTTGAGAAGCAATTGAGACTTCTGTTTACACAGATAGGATGTTTAGAGTGGTACAAGATTTGATTGTTGAGGCTGATAAGAGTTGTCGGATGATTAGCATGTCCACATTGGAGAATATCGAGGTCTTCAAAGTTTCTGATGCTAGAAAGAAGATCTTTACAAACAATCAAATCTTGTACCACTCTAAACATCCTATCTGTGTATACAGATGCCAATTGCTTCTCAAATGCTAAATCAGTGACATATTTTGGAGTGATTACAGAATCATAATAGTCAAGCCTTTCAGTTTGATTCCTTTGAGCATCAATGGCATTGTTATACTGAAGAGTGAAGTCAGCAAAATTGAACAACGGTTTCGAGTACCTCTTAAAAAAACTGTTTTCAGATTCTGAAAAAGATGTTGTTCTCATTAAAGAACCCATAGGAACATCTCTAAAGAAGGTTGGGATCCACATCTGTCTGATCAAAAACATATCCTTAAACCACTTATGATCTTCTACACTATATTTTTCAACAATACTAGTCCATAATATATCAAACTCATCTGGATCTAACAACTCTGACCAAACACAAGACTTAAACTCCTTACTAAACTTTTCTCTATCAGAAATTGATTTAGGTATCTTCTCAAATAACTTGCTCATAATATGCCACATACACAAACGATGCCTTGTACCAGGTAATACCTTCTCAATGGCAAGCCTCATTCCCCAATCTTGGTCAGTGATTATGATTCTTGGAGCAACACCCATACATTCAACAAATACAGTGAAAAGCCATGAAAATGCATCACAATTCTCACCGGATACGAAACCAGCTCCAAACGCAATAGGACACCCATGATTGTCTTTCCCAGTAAATGGACCAAACACCATACGATACCTATTGAACAAATACATCAACACAAAACATCAATAATGTCAATTATAGGTATATGCTATGTCAACTATTAAATCACTATGTCAACTATTAAATCAGAAATGATGCAAAGTACAAATGTATCATATGTCAACTACCATATCAACTACTATCTATGTCAATTACTAAGTATAATAAATAAACTACCTGTTTGTTGAATATGTTGTATCAAATGCTACAACATCTCCAAACATGTGGTAATGCTTCCGAGACTCAGCATCAGACCAGAATAAGCTCACTAACTTATTATCTTCAGGTGATAATTGATATTTGTAAAAAAAGCCTTCACAAATTCTCTTCTTCTCTTGCATCTGATTTAGGATCATTTGCACATCCACTTCTTTTAATTTCTCTTTAATATCACGTGAACAATTCCTAACATCAGTCAACGTACACCCAACAACATCATAACCACCGAAAAACTCTTTTAATAAGTTAAAAGTAGAGGTAGGACCGATGTTAGCTTTGGTGCAATCTTCAACAAACTTGTGATGAACATCATTCAAACTCCGATTACCTTTCATAAATCTCTTATGATCTTTGTCAACCATAGTATGATTGTGTTCCTCAACAAACTGATGCACAAGGTAATACTTATCACCAAAATCAGAAAAAAACTTAAAACTAATTCTCGCTCCACATCCACACCTTTTGGTGCCACGTCTACGTCTCTTCTTTGAAGATACTTCATCATCATCAGACACATTACCATCCTCAGATACATTAACATCAACATCCAACGAATCTACTGTATGAAATCCTTGTCTATTGCAAACAATATACTGAAAAATAATAACACCACCACTAGACCTATTTCCAAATCTTCGACAATCAAAACAACACTCCTGAGCATACTTTTCATAAAATGAAATTCCTTCCTCAAGAGAAGAAAATTTTTGACCTTCATAAGGCCTCAACTCAGGCTTGCAAATTGGAATAACAGACCCTACAACATAGAATATTTACCAAGGAACATAAATCATGTCAACAGATTTTCAAGTCATGTCAACAGAGAATAAATCAACAACATAACAGCTTTAGTTATCTCTAAAGAGGTGGCTGCACTCTTGTAAAATTCTTAGACAATTGTTATAAGTTATGTAAGCCAAAATATCAGAACAAGCTTCAAATTACCAGGATCAAAATGTCCAGTTTAATTAGAATACACCGATTGAAACACATGATGTCAACAGAATAATTAACAAGTACACATAAATCATGTCAACAGAGCATAAATCACCAACATAACACAACAAAATAATGTTAATGAAACAGAAAGTGAACAAAGAGCATGACAACAACACAGAATATTTACCAAGGAACATAAATCATGTCAACAGATTTTCAAGTCATGTCAACAGAGCATAAATCAGCAACATAACACAAAAAAATCATCTTAATGAAAATCAAACCAAACTACCTCCACCATTCATAAATCATGTCATCAGATTTTCAAGTCACGTCAACGCAAATCAAAAGACTTACGTAAATTACCCCTATAGTTATCTCTAAAGAGGTGGCTGCACTCTTGTAAAATTCTTAGACAATTGTTATAAGTTATGTAAGCCAAAATATCAGAACAAGCTTCAAATTACAAGGATCAAAATGTCCAGTTTAATTAGAATACACTGATTGAAACACACGATGTCAACAGAATAATTAACAAGTACACATAAATCATGTCAACAGAGCATAAATCACCAACATAACACAACAAAATAATGTTAATGAAACAGAAAGTGAACAAAGAGCATGGCAACAACACAGAATATTTACCAAGGAACATAAATCATGTCAACAGATTTTCAAGTCATGTCAACAGAGCATAAATAAACAACATAACACAACAAAATAATGTTAATGAAACAGAATGTCAACAAAGAGCTCATAACCCATACTTTTCCCTTGAAAGCTCACAACTGATTAAGAAAAAAGGGTTAAACAGTCTACACCTAAAGTATCCATAGATTCCAAACTCAACCATGTTTCTCAACCTTCTAAGTATTTATGGTCTTTTGCTTAGCCAATAACTAACTGATTTTTTTAAGTCAAGTTAAGGACTCTGATTATGGTCATATCATATGGACTTTTACATTCAAGAAAATCCAACAAAACATTGATCCACTAAGACTAACATTTATTTCCTCGGTCAAGAATTATTGAGCTGATTTCTCAAGTAGCTTCAGATAAATCAGAAAATTACCCCTACAGTTATATCTAAAGACGTGGCTGCACTCTTGTAAAATTCTTAGACAATTGATATAAGTTATGTAAACCAAAATATCAGAACATGCTTCAAAATACCAGGATCAAAATGTCCAATTTAATTAGAATACACCAATTCAAACACACTATGTCAACAGAATAATTAACAAGTAAACATAAATCATGTCAACAGAGCATAAATCACCAACATAACACAACAAAATAATGTTAATGAAACAGAATGTCCACAAAGAGCATAACAACAACACAGAATATTTACCAACTAACATAAATCATGTCAACAGAGCATAAATCAACAACATAACACAAAAAATTCATGTTAATGAAAATCAAACCAAACTACCTCCACCATTCGTCGACGTAGACTCGGAATAAGATGAAGAATCCATCAAATAACACTTAGCTGTTGATTATGAACTGAAATCGAACCTGAAGATGAGAAAATAAAAAAAAAAACTAATTAGGAACAAATTTAACTGGGCATCAACAAATAAAGGATAAAAACAGAATAAAAGTGGGTATAATCGACCGAAAAACGTCAAAATCAACAGAGAAATCCGTCGAAAATCCGTCGAACTGGTCGTCTGTTTTTCGAAAATTGAATCGCAAATCAGATATCGTTGAAATCGTTGAAATCGTCTGAGTCTAATTTTGTGAATCAATTGAATCATAAATCGTTAAAATAGATTCAATCAGTGATATGATTGAATCGTTAAATTCTCAGCAGAATCGCCACTCTCACTTGAATATGATGAAGAACCCTAAATTAAAACGCGAAAAGACCATTATACCCTTTCATATTAAACTAATCTAATAATATTTATTGTGTGGCAAAATCTGGACCACTCATTTAATAAAAATGAGTGGCTGATATTGCATCTCATTTCTCAATTAGCCTAAATAATCTCAATTGATCATGATCCTATATATATATATATATATATATATATATATAGTCCTATTAACCACAAATCCACTCTTAAAGACCAAACTAGAGACCGAATCTTGACCACATGATCTTGAATTTGATGGATTAGATTAGATAATCAAAGGTTAATTTTCGCACTTCATTATATACTCAATTTACTTCAATGCGGGGGTATTTTTGTAATTTCATAATTAGGGTAAAAATTTAAAAATTTACTCATGCCCGCTCACGCAATTTCGCTGCATCTTCTTCTCTCCTCTCTCAAAACTTCTCTCCAAACCTAGTTCATCTTCATATCTTCATCTTCCATCAGTTATGGAAAATATAGAAAGTAATCGAAGCATAAAAAATGAAATGGCAATGCCTACAGAGTTTCTTGCAGGACGCCTTGATAAATATAAGCCGACCAAATCCCGGAGATACAAAATGCCAGGAGCAATACGCGGCGGAGTCCGGAGCCATGAGACTCCATTGCCGAATTTGAGATCGCCGCCGTACGAATTCTCCGGCGATTATCCTATTTCTTAGCTGCGGTGGAACGTACGAGAATATTCCGTGTTTGCCTATTGATATGTCGACCGAAATTTGTACAGAGGCGAAGTGGAGATTAACTGAATTGACACGAGAAGCTCTCCATCAATTTCATAGTAATTGATTTGCTTATACAGTTAGGTTTATTACCAAAATGAAGTAATAAAACATGAGAATGAAGTAATAAATTGATAAGATAAAGTAATATAAATGATTTGTTTTCCTATTAACTATAATCTAGTTAGTATGAAGTATTGAATTCATATAATGAAGTAATAAGTTATGATAATGAAGTAATATAAATGAAGTAATAAGTAATATAAATGAAGTAATAAGTAATATAAATAAAGTAATATAAATGAAGATCAGTTGGGATGGACAGTCAGGCAAGTATGCCACTGATATAAAACATGCAAACTATTGTTAGTGGAAAATTAAAACAAACAATTTATGCCTACAAATTTAGTTCATTATAACAACAATTTAGTTCATTCAGCTGTGTTATTACTTCATTATAACAACAATTTAGTTCAATAAGAGTCGAATTGATGGCATACTTTAATGTGCAAACAACACATCAGTTAAAGATGTTACTTCATTATAATATTTTATTACTTCATTTTTACTGTGATTTACTTCATTATTATGTATTATTACTTCATTTTAGTAATAAAACCTACTGTATAAATAGATCATTTATATTACTTCATTATCATAACTTATTACTTCATTATATGAATTCAATACTTCATACTAACTAGATTATAGTTAATAGGAAAACAGATCATTTATACTATTACTTTATTATCATAATTTATTACTTCATCTTATCAATTTACTATTTTATCAAAAAGAATATGTAGTTCATTTTAATGTGTTATAACAACAATTTAGTTCAATAAGAGTCGAATTGATGGCATACTTTAATGTGCAAACAACACATCAGTTAAAGATGTTACTTCATTATAATATTTTATTACTTCATTTTTACTATGATTTACTTCATTATTATGTATTATTACTTCATTTTAGTAATAAAACCTACTGTATAAATAGATCATTTATATTACTTCATTATCATAACTTATTACTTCATTATATGAATTCAATACTTCATACTAACTAGATTATAGTTAATAGGAAAACAGATCATTTATACTATTACTTTATTATCATAATTTATTACTTCATCTTATCAATTTACTATTTTATCAAAAAGAATATGTAGTTCATTTTAATGTGTTATAACAACAATTTAGTTCAATAAGAGTCGAATTGATGGCATACTTTAATGTGCAAACAACACATCAGTTAAAGATGTTACTTCATTATAATATTTTATTACTTCATTTTTACTGTGATTTACTTCATTATTATGTATTATTACTTCATTTTAGTAATAAAACCTACTGTATAAATAGATCATTTATATTACTTCATTATCATAACTTATTACTTCATTATATGAATTCAATACTTCATACTAACTAGATTATAGTTAATAGGAAAACAGATCATTTATACTATTACTTTATTATCATAATTTATTACTTCATCTTATCAATTTACTATTTTATCAAAAAGAATATGTAGTTCATTTTAATGTGTTATAACAACAATTTAGTTCAATAAGAGTCGAATTGATGGCATACTTTAATGTGCAAACAACACATCAGTTAAAGATGTTACTTCATTATAATATTTTATTACTTCATTTTTACTGTGATTTACTTCATTATTATGTATTATTACTTCATTTTAGTAATAAAACCTACTGTATAAATAGATCATTTATATTACTTCATTATCATAACTTATTACTTCATTATATGAATTCAATACTTCATACTAACTAGATTATAGTTAATAGGAAAACAGATCATTTATACTATTACTTTATTATCATAATTTATTACTTCATCTTATCAATTTACTATTTTATCAAAAAGAATATGTAGTTCATTTTAATGTGTTATAACAACAATTTAGTTCAATAAGAGTCGAATTGATGACATACTTTAATGTGCAAACAACACATCAGTTAAAGATGTTACTTCATTATAATATTTTATTACTTCATTTTTACTGTGATTTACTTCATTATTATGTATTATTACTTCATTTTAGTAATAAAACCTACTGTATAAATAGATCATTTATATTACTTCATTATCATAACTTATTACTTCATTATATGAATTCAATACTTCATACTAACTAGATTATAGTTAATAGGAAAACAGATCATTTATACTATTACTTTATTATCATAATTTATTACTTCATCTTATCAATTTACTATTTTATCAAAAAGAATATGTAGTTCATTTTAATGTGTTATAACAACAATTTAGTTCAATAAGAGTCGAATTGATGGCATACTTTAATGTGCAAACAACACATCAGTTAAAGATGTTACTTCATTATAATATTTTATTACTTCATTTTTACTGTGATTTACTTCATTATTATGTATTATTACTTCATTTTAGTAATAAAACCTACTGTATAAATAGATCATTTATATTACTTCATTATCATAACTTATTACTTCATTATATGAATTCAATACTTCATACTAACTAGATTATAGTTAATAGGAAAACAAATCATTTATACTATTACTTTATTATCATAATTTATTACTTCATCTTATCAATTTACTATTTTATCAAAAAGAATATGTAGTTCATTTTAATGTGTTATAACAACAATTTAGTTCAATAAGAGTCGAATTGATGACATACTTTAATGTGCAAACAACACATCAGTTAAAGATGTTACTTCATTATAATATTTTATTACTTCATTTTTGTTGTGATTTACTTCATTATTATGTATTATTACTTCATTTTAGTAATAAAACCTACTGTATAAATAGATCATTTATATTACTTCATTATCATAACTTATTACTTCATTATATGAATTCAATACTTCATACTAACTAGATTATAGTTAATAGGAAAACAAATCATTTATATTACTTTATTATCATAATTTATTACTTCATCTTATCAATTTACTATTTTATCAAAAAGAATATGTAGTTCATTTTAATGTGTTATAACAACAATTTAGTTCAATAAGAGTCGAATTGATGGCATACTTTAATGTGCAAACAACACATCAGTTAAAGATGTTACTTCATTATAATATTTTATTACTTCATTTTTACTGTGATTTACTTCATTATTATGTATTATTACTTAT
>NW_025951825.1:0-9712 GCF_023119035.1 Salvia hispanica
TGTCAGAAAGCCCCCAGCCATCAGATACACTTGTTTTCTAACTTTCCTCTTTTAGTAACTGTCTACTTTCCACATGTCTCTGATACACCTTGTCCCCTATTTTCACGAACACTCCCACATGTCTGTTATTTTCCCGCCTACTAGTCAGTAGAGTACTACCTTTGTTTCCTGTCTAGGTAAATCTCAACCCAAGCGTGGTAGCTAACCAAACACCCAGGAAAGTCACCACAGTTATCTAAACGTGTCCATCCTCGTGGGATTCGACCCTTACCTCCGCTATACTAATCAGTAGAAGTGGGTTGAGGAAATTTGTTTGAAGTCAGGTCTCGGTCGTCGTATCAACGACTCAGCTGGGTCGGGAATCTCTTCCTGATCAGTTGGAATACACTCCAATTTCACATACGAAACCATCGAGGACCAAGAACCTCAATCCAGTTGAGACTATCCAAATCATTTATTGCTTCTTTGTAGTTCCAGGGGTCAGGTTCTAGATGTCCGGAAGCTGAGTCTGAAGACTCTCCCAGACCAATCCACCTTTCCGGTTCTTTTGAAACCCTCCCACTACGACGAGGCTCTACAATCGTAGGAGTAGAAGAAGTTGTATTACGTGGTGCAATATTTTCTTGTGGAGTTTTCTCTTGTGTAATTGGAACGTCATCATCTCTCATTTCTTCAAGAGTGATTACACTTCTGGGTTTTTGATTCTTAATATACTCCTCTTCCAAGAACTTTGCATTTGTGCTTACAAATACTTTGTTGTCTTGAGGACTATAGAATTCATAGCCTTTTGTTCCTTTGGCATATCCCACAAACAAACATACCTCTGTGCGAGAGTCCAATTTACTTGGATCTTTAAGTAGCACATGCGCCGGACAACCCCATATCTTGAGATGTTCTAGGTTGGGCTTACGCCCAGTCCACAACTCATGAGGTGTTTTGGGCGCTGACTTTGTAGGTAAGTTATTGTGGGTGTAACACGCTGTTTCTAGCGCAAACCCCCAAAGGAATTTTGGCAACTGAGCATAACACATCATTGATCGAACCATTTCAAGAAATGTTCGATTTCTCCTTTCCGCAACTCCATTTTGTTGAGGAGTGCCAGGTGCAGTCAGTTGGGATTCAATCCCAGCTTCCGCTAAGTAGCCCAAAAATTCATCACTAAGGTACTCGCCTCCTCGATCAGATCGTAAGGCTTTTATAGTCTTACTATGACGCGTTTCTGCAAATGCCTTGAATAGTTTGAATTTTTCAAAAGATTCTGATTTGCGTTGCATCAAATAGACTTGGGCTAGTCTTGAATAATCATCAATAAAGGTGATGAAATATACATAGCCTCCCCTAGTTTGAATTTGGAATGGACCACACACATCCGAGTGAATGAGATCTAGTACTTTCTTGGCTCTATTTCCTTTGATCTTAAAGGATCTTTTGGTCATCTTGCCTTCCAAGCAGGATTCGCAAGTTGGAAAAGGGTCTAAGCTTAGTCCCTCAATTGAGCCAAGGCTCGCCAACTTTTGGATCCTTCTCGGATTGGCATGCCCAAGCCTTAGATGCCATAAGTACATATCATTCATATCATGTGGTGAAGTCTTTCTCTTGCGAGAAACAGATATGTTATTCGACTCAACAACTTGATGCGTAGAGCGTATAGTATACAAGTTATTATCCATGATACCTTGACAGATAAAATAATCATCTCTCCTTATAATGCAAGCATCATTGAAAGAAATAGAATATCCGTCAAAAACCAGTTTAGAAACAGAAATCAAGTTCCTTCTAAACGAAGGTATCAATAAAACATTGTTTAATACCAAAACTCTACTACTAGAAAAGCGAATATAAACAGCTCCCACTGCAATCGCTCCCACTCTAGTAGCATCCCCCAGATGGACAATGATCTCCCCTTCACTTAGTTTCCTTGAATCCTGCAACAAAGCGGGATCGAAACATACATGATCAGTTGCTCCCGTATCTACTACCCATTGATGGGTAGAAACAGTTGCTAAGTAAGTTTCAAGAACATGAGCTTGGTGTTTACCTTGACCATTTGGACCTTTACCCTTCTTGGGGCAATCAGGCTTCCAATGTCCCTTTTCACCACACTTGAAACACTTTCCAGTTTTTCTTGCTTTAACCTTCTTCTTGCCCTTCCTTGCCTTCAATCCCTTGGCAGCCTGCTCCGCCTTGCCATCCTTCCTAGGTCTAGTGACTTTGGAACTGGAGGCGCGGTCAACCAACATAGCTTGCTTGGCTTGGGCATAAATGCCTTCAGCGTTTTGAAGCTCAGTTAGAAGCTCAGCCAAGTTAAGGTCTTGCTTAGTCATCTCATAGTTGACTTTAAACTGTTGAAAGCTTGCCGGAAGACTTTGGAGTATTATGTCTACCTGAGAATCTGGATCAATCGATCCTCCCAAGACCTCAATTTGATTGAGATGGCGCATCATTTCAAGGACATGGTCCCTGACTGGCGTGCCCTCCTTCATCGTCTTATTCATGAGACTCCTAATCGCTAGAGATCTAGCAGATCGACTCTGAGTCCCAAAAAGAGATCTAAGGTTCTCCATGATCTCATAAGCGGATTCGTAGGAATGATGCTGATGTTGAAGTACATTTGACATAGAAGCCAAAATATAGCACTTCGCCATCTCATTGGCCTTAATCCACTTATTGTACACGGCCTTATCTTCCGCAGAAGCATTATCAGCAGGTTTTGCAGGGCAATCAGTTTCAAGCACAAACTTATAATCATCAGCGATAAGAACAATGTCCAAATTACGTTTCCAGTCTACATAGTTTGGCCCCTCGAGTTTGTTTTCTTTCAAGATCACAGATAATGGATTGAGCGACATAATTGATATTGACTGAGAAAAATAAAAGGTATCCATCACACAACCATACATGATAAAGGAATGTAAAAACCATAAAACATTCGAAAATCACATATGCTATTAAAACGCTAAATAAACAAGCACCAAAAGATGTCATGGATTATTTAGATTTTAAAAAAAAATTCTTGGTCACAATACCGACAGATAGTCCAGAGACCATAAGAATGGCATGGCTGCCTAATATTGCCTAAGCTAGTACCATAATTCTAGTCCTCAAGAATCTTATCTTGCTTTGAATACTCCTCTAAAGAAAGGTCGCACGCCACTCAACAAGATTCTAAGACCATGGTTAACATCTTTTAAACAATGCTCACTTCATGATAATATCGCTCCCACTGGATACAATATTCCTTCAGAAATATGCCTTTCATTTAAAAGAACCATTTTAGTTATTCAAATCTTATGAAAGCTGTAAATATTACTAATAACATAACTCCTCTAAAGAAAGGTCGAAATGTTATATAATTTACTTCACATTTGAATACCATTTATGGAGACCATATACAACATGACTGTTCGTAATTATCGCTTAGTCATTTTTAGTTAAAATGGTTTTCATTTGATTATCATGCAAGCAAATAATTATTTAACTCACATAAGATGTAAATCACATAGGCAAATAAATTTGCACACTTTGTCACATCACATATAACCAAATAAATCATTTGATTTTAAACCACTAAGTGTCTAAAACCAAATAATTAAAATAAATCACAATTTATCCTTTCCATGAACCATGGTACTCCGGATAAAAAGGATTAAATAAAAAATATATACCCCATTTGAATAAATCAAATATCTAGGGTATAAAAATTAGGTCAAGACCACACATTGGGCCTTGCCTATTAATCGGGCCATCTAAAACCCTAATTAGGGTTTTGCCCTAAAATAAAAACAACTAGCCGCCGCCGCCTTCTAGGGATCCGCGCCGCCGTCGTCTTCATCGGGCCGCCGCCGCTTGCCGCCGACCAGATCTGCGTGCGGCCGAGCCCGCTAGGGTTTCGGCCGCCGCCTAGGCCTTCTCCTCGTCGGCTTCGTCTTCGTCTTGTTTTTCTCCATCGTATTACATTTCTTTGTATTCTAACTATTACATTTGTTTACAAAAGAAATATACAAGGGAAAAACAAATCCTAATCTACCACGGTCAACCCCCGTGGGTTTACAATAAAACGAAGAACAACAAGATTCAACAATCACGCAATATTGCAAGCATGAAAACAATCATCCATCACATTTTTCAAACATGTAGATCTACACAAGTAGAACACAATAAACATAGATCAAGAATAAACTATCATAGATCTACAATATTCTTAAGAATATTCTTATAGATCTAGAATATTCCATTTAACAACTATATAAAATAGATCTAGAATATATTCTATAGATCTTGGAGTACTCTATTGTAGATCAAGACATTCTTCATCAATCTTGAATAAAATTCATAGATCTAGAATGTTCTTTAGCCGATCTAGAGTATTCACTTATAGATCTAAAATATTCTTCATTGATCCATGTAATTTTGAAAAAACAAGATTAAACCCACATAATCAGAGCCTAAAAGCATGGCTCTGATACCAGTTGTTGGGGATAATCGCAGCGGAAATTGCAAAACAAATAAATCCACATAAGAATCTATTTAGGTGATTATGTGGGTCGATTCAATTTCATGCTTGAACATGTAGAAACATATAATTGCGCAATTAATCACATAATTTAAATTAAATTATGTTATTGAATACTTACAACAATGATTCTCCAAAGAATCGAAGTGGCTTGCTACTTCTCCACGTGTAGATCTTGAAGCTTGATTATGAATGCAAGACCAAAGATCTTCTAACCTATGACCCTTAACTCTATAGATCTAAATTCCTTGTGGGAGGAATCTCTTAGAAATTATAAGAATCTTGAAGGAGAAGACAAGAAAGCCAAGTGTGGAGGCTAGGGTTTGTGATAACCTTTGTCTCATCTCCTTACATTCTTATTTATAGAGTTTATGATGGGCTAGGTTAGGGATCTATGGGGCTTGGATTGGGCCTCCCCTATTGGACCTTCTTTACTAATTAAATTATAACCCATAATTTAATATAAGGCCAATGGAATATTTCTTGTGCCACTATAGAAGAAATATTGACCGCCCATCCAATCCGTGATTACAAGCAATCCGGGTTAACCTCTTTAATATATTATTTCCCGTGTCTAAGACTTTCTATATCCATTAATTAATTTGTAGTCTGCTATAGACTTTAAATTAATTAATATCTTTTTATTTCCAAGAGTTTGTCTAGTACGAGATGTATATTAAAATATACTTTTCCTTTTCTATTTATTCTTGGATTAAATCCAAACCGGCCGGGTTTCCGAATAATAGAACTTCTCTCGAACACCTCTTGGGGATATAGTCAAACCACGCAGGCACACGATTCAATGTAATAATAAAACTGACACCATACTAGTCATTAATTACTACTACCCAAGATATCAGGAATATTGGGTTACGAAAAACCCGCACCTATTGATAAGTCAAAGCAACGTATGATTAAATAACGTGTGTCCTATATTATTACAAAGATTAGGAAATATTAAATCTCCAAGACATCGTCTTACAGTAGATAGCAACAAAGACGTGTCTATACTTTAGATCCATTCAATGCTATACCACACCAGTGTCACTAGTCATTTCTGTCACGACCACAACTCCCTAGTGCTAGTGAGCGTAGCTATTTCGCGACTAAACAATTCTCAATAATCAAGGGACAACATAGAAAGGATGAAATCACTTAAATCAACAGTATCAAAGGCATATGGGTACATAGTCAAAACGTGTTCAGAGTATCAAGACTAAGTTCAAAGCTTGCTAGTACATAATTCTAAGTTTTGCAGCGGAAGAGTCCAAGACAAAATAGCACGTATGAAGACATGCTACTTTGGGCTACCTAACTACTTATTTAATATGCTTGTCCCAACACCTTCGCCTGCTCGTCCACGTTCAACCTGCACATTTGAAAATAACATGCAGGGCTGAGTATTTGATATACTCAGTGGGCACATTGCCAAAAATAGTTCTATCTTTAATTGTCAATGCCACAGTTGAGTGATCACGGGGTTTTACTTAAAAGACCCGAGTCACTAAAATACTTTTCCTTTAGTAAAGATTTGATTGCGCAATCACGTAACATAGATATACCATATCTGAACCTTGTGTGAACCGGGAATGTGGCCACATTCCACGACGGTCACTGGACCGGCCAACCCCTTTTGTTAGCTCACGGTCCCCTTATGTGTACACTAGTCCGAGTAGGGTTTGCGGCCCTACTGGGACCCGAATTCGATTTAACTTGAATTGGCATAGCCAAGCAGATAGGTAATCATAAAACAAAACATGGCATGACAACATACTTGAGCAAAGAATCACATTTTCATACTAAAAACACGTTTTAAAAGAATGCCCACCTCAAAAGCTAAAGCTCCTTCCGAAATTTCCTTAACTTGGTCTTAGATGACGTTCGAAGACGTCCCTTTAGGAAATAAAAAGATACTTAATTAGATTTTGAGATATCCATTAAGCTTAAACATGAATGCATCCTAAGTGCGTGATCATTTTATTCTTCCTCTAAATTTTCTAGAAGAGTTCTAGAATTCTTGAATATTAATTAAATCAGTAGATTTAATTAAATTGGGAAAATTATTCGCTTAGCTAGAGGGTGCTACCTCCTATGCTATTTATTCAAGTACAAAAATAAGCTCGAGGTCTATTCACCGTTAGCGTACCGTGTTTTCTTAAATTTCAATCGTTAGGGCACTTATACTATATTCCGGAAAATTAGACTTATCTTTGTGGAAATTTACTTACGGACTATTAATTATTAAATCCGTAGTATAGGAAAGCCATGATTTAATTAAATTCCTAGTCCAATACTTTATTTAGTTGATAGCCCAACACAAAAAAAATTAAAGGCCCAGCTGATAAAATTTGGGAGGCCCAACAACTAAAGAAAAAGATGAGGGAAGGCCCAAAACCCTCCTACATCCCTCGGTCTTCCCTTCCTCACATTCCCATTCTCAAATTCCACATTCGAAACCCTAAATCGAGAGAGAGCTCGGCGGCGCCTCCTCGTCTACCGCCGCCGGCTGCTCCGATCAGCGTCCCCCTGTGCATCGCCGGCTAGGTCGATGCCTTCCCCTCCTCTCTCTACCTCATCGAACACAAAACCCCCAATTATACACAAACCCTAACTCCAATTCTCCCTTCCCTCTCGGCGAATCGCCGCCATCCACCGCCGCCTCGTCCTCGGCCGTCCGACGAGCAGGGCATGCCGCCTGCGGCGTCGCTTGGCGCCGCTCCAGGGTATCTTAGAGCCGTCGCCGGAGGTGTTACCGTGCGAGGCAGCTTCTGTTTTGGCCTCTGCAGGCTCTGCCCGTCTCGCCATCCGGCTCTCCGTCAAGCTGCGGCTCTGCCTGCGGCTATCTCAGCCGTCGCAGCGTGAGGCTGCTGCGCGGAATAGCGGTCTATGCTATCGGCATCCGGTTCGCCGGCGTGCTTGCTGCCACCACCGCTCGTGAGCCACACCGCTTCGTCGGGCAGTAGCTAAGTGCTTGACCTCTCTTCCTTATCCTCACTTTCTTTTCTTTTATTTTCTTAAGTTAATAGATATGTTAGGAGGCAGTAGCACCCCTATTTGGGTTGTGGTTTTGCTTATCGAATTGTGAAGCTAGCACCTTGATTTGAACTCACTGTCGGCTACTATGAAAAAGTTGTGGATGAAGCATTTCAAGTAAAGCTAGCATTTTCTTTGTGGATTTAACACTTAGCATGTTGTTCTCTGAGTTTCCCTTGTTTCATCTATGTGTTAAGGCTCTAAATTTTCTTATCCTAAGCATGGCATTCGAAACAAGGCAGGGGAGTGTTAAAGGTTTCATTGTTCTTCCATTATCCTATCATGCTGTTAAGATCTGAAGTGGTGGTGCTCTTAACATGCTTGTGCTTTATTTACTACATGCTGACATGAAATTTTGATTGGGAGGAGGGTGGAGGTGTATTACCTCTGGAAATCGAAGGAGTGGCTGACTTGCTGCTGCTCACTACTTGCTCTACCCTCTAACTCTCTGTTTTTGCTGAATTTTGAAGTGTGTGTGAAAGGAGTTGGTGTGTGGTGTGGAGGGGCCTTTATAGGCCGAGCTTTGGTGTACTCTTGAGCCTTAAATGGCTGCTGTACCATTTGTTGCTATGTGGCAGAAAATCTCACCTTTAGTGATCCTCATGCAGCACTCTTTAACTGAGAATTGGTGGTATTCTAAGGACATAAGGACTATGCATTCATGCCATTTGTTGTCTTTCTTCTCCTTTTTGCAGGGGCTTGTTGAGGGGTCAAAAGTTGCAGCTGTTCTTGCCTCTTTTGGCAAGTGTTTTGGTCTACTCTAACAAAGGTATCATTGTCATCTTCCTTAAGTGAAATCTGTTGGCTGCTTTAGTACTCCTCAATTTCCCTCTTGTTCCCCTTGCATCTAATATACTTGTTTGTCTTTTGTAGGAGAAAGAGACAACTTGCTGCCACCCAACTGTCCCGGGAGGTAGGCTCGCTGCCTTGGCTCACCGGCTGACCGGGTGGGGTCGCGGTGGTGTGCGGCTCGGGCTCGGAAAAGAAGAGGCCCAACGTGTAGTAAAAGAGTCGGCCTTAGTTCTTAGCCTTTTAGCCCATACTTGTAAATTTGTGTACTAGCATTCTCATTTCCTTTTTCTTAAACTCACGTGTACTTAATTAAGTAAGCTAAAGTGTAATTTGGAAAGTAGTTGCACTTTCTTAGCTAGAAAGTAAATTCTTCACATTCTTCTTCGTTAGATGTGTATCGAACATATTTTTATTTTGCATCTAATCGGCACTTAGTAACACAAATTAACGAGTTCTTATTTATTTCATCATAAGAAGAGAGTGACGAAAATTTCCAAGTTGGTGAACCTTTACAACTCAACTTCAAAAGAAAACGAGCGGGTATTACAAAATGCTTCTACACATACTTCATTCATATAATTTATTATATTATTCCATGTGTTTATTACACCATATCAGCGTCGTAGCGGTGGTGATAGATATTGTAGAGAGAAAGAACGGCACGCGACGGCGAAACTGCATTTACGTACTAGAATGAAGTAATAATCCTATTATAATGAAGTAAAAACCTACCGGAATGAAGTAATATATTCTGGAATGAAGTTAAATATTCGTAACGTGTTAGTATGACTTATTTACCTTCGGATGAATAATAAAAGACTGGTGATGAAGGAGAAAATAATTTATACATTTTTAAATCTCATCCATAAAAAACTAGATCTAAAAACCCTAATTTGGTATGGTTCGGTGGTTCGGTCTTTAAGAGTGGATTTGTGGATAATGGGACTCTATATATATATATATATATATATATATATATATATATATATATAACCATAATGTTAATTAGAGCCGCACAAAATATTTTCTAAGAATTTAATAAATATGTACGGTTCTTATCATTATTTGTCTTATTTACTACCCGAGCAAACGTGATCCTAAATATGCGGGAACATGTACGTAAATAATAAATAATTGCTCAAAATTCGCAAACTATGTGACCTAGAAATAAATATTTATTAAATATTAGGAATATAACGTCAAACCAATATACTCCCTTCGTCCCGGCTAAGATGACACATTGCTTAGCCGGCACGGGGTTTTAGGAGTTATTGGTTAAAGTGTTTAATTGGAGAGAGAGAAGGTGGGTGTAAGTATTAAAGTAGAGAGATAAAGAAAGATATTTTAATATGAGTGAGAAAAAATGGTTGAGTG
>NW_025951826.1:0-8326 GCF_023119035.1 Salvia hispanica
TTAAAAAGACCAAAAACTTTTCTTACCATGATAATTAACCACTACAGGGGTCTTTGAAAAAACCCTATTCCATGGGTAAACAATGGACATTCCCCCAAATTGGGTTATCTCTCCGCCCTTTTTTTTAAAAAATGTTCAAAGGAAAAATTTTGGGTTTGTTTTAATTTAAAAAGGGCCCCAAATTTCTCGTTTCTTTGAAATTTAAAACCCGGGGGGCTTTGGAAAATTTTTTTCCATGGGTCAATTGAGCATTCTCAAATTAGATTATCTCCCGCTGCTTTTTTTCCCAAAAAAAGTTTAAAAGGGAAACTCAAATTGATTTAATTAAAATTAAAAAGACCATAACTTTCTTTTATCAATTTAAAGAATTTCCCGGGGGCTTTTTGGGAAAACCCTTTTTCCGTGGGGCAAGGGGGCCTTTGGGGAAATTTTCGGGAAATTTTTGGGTTATCTCTCTCAATAAATTTTTGAGAAACGGAAGGGGAAAACCTTTGATTTATTTAGAATATTAAAAAACCATAACTTTCTGTGGATTTATTTAGAATATTAAAAAGGCCATAACTTTCTCGTTACTCGTGATAATTGACCACTACATGAGGCTTTGGAAACCTTATTCCGTGGGTAACAGTTGGGCATCCTCGAAATTGGATTATCTCTCCATCGTATTTCTGAGATACGGCCAAAGGCACTACCTTATGGATTTATTTAGAATATTAAAAAGACCATAACTTTCTCGTTACTCGTGATAATTGACCACTACAGGAGGTTTTGGAAACCTTATTCCATGGAAACCTTATTCCATGGCTAACAATCGGACATTCTCAAAATTGGATTATCTCTTCGTCGTTTTTCTGAAGATACGGCCAAAGGCAGCTGCCTTTGGATTTATTTAGAATATTAAAAAGGCCATATCTTTCTCGTTACTCGTGATAATTGACCACTACAGGAGGCTTTGAAAACCTTATTCCATGGTTAACAGTCGGGCATTCTCGAAATTGGATTATCTCTCCGTTGTTTCTACGAGAAACGGCTAAAGGAAGCTATCTTTGGATTTGTTTAGAATATTAAAAAGGCCATAACTTTCTCGTTACTCGTGATAATTGACCACTACATGAGGCTTTGGAAACCGTATTCCATGGGTAATAGTCGGGCATTCTCGAAATTGGATTATCTCTCCGTCGTTTTTCTAAGATACGGCCAAAGGCAGCTGCCTTTGGATTTATTTTGAATATTAAAAGGCCATAACTTTCTCGTTACTCGTGATAATTAACCACTACAAGATGCTTTGGAAACCTTATTCCATGGGTAACAGTCGGGCATTCTCGAAATTGGATTATCTCTCCGTCGTTTTTCCGAGAAACGGCCAAAGGAAGCTGCCTTTCGATTTGTTTAGAATATTAAAAATACCATAACTTTCTTGTTACTCGTGATAATTGACCACTACATGAGGCTTTGGAAACCCTATTCCATGGGTACGCCAAAGACAGCTACCTTTGGATTTATTTAGGATATTAAAAAGACCATAACTTTCTTGTTACTCGTGATAATTGACCACTACAGGAGGCTTTGGAAACCTTATTCCATCGGATGGAGTCCTAGAAGTTAGGGGAAAAGCTAAAAGTCAGTAAAAATACTTAGAAGGCAGGTAAAACTTCAGGAGAGAACCACACATACGATAAGAGTAAACACCCAAACTTTGCGGAAAAGAACGAAGTGGGTAGAAGTATTTTAAAAGACATTTGAAAGAAGCCTTGACATCGGATGGAGTCCTAGAAGTTAGGGGAAAAGATAAAAGTCAGTAAAAATACTTAGAAGGCAGGTAAAACTTCAGAAGAGAACCACACATACGATAGGAGTAAACACTCAAACTTTGTTGAAATGAACGATGTGGGTAGAAGTATTTTAAAAGACATTTGAATGAATCCTAGACATCTGATGGAGTCCTAGAAGGTAGGGGTAAAGCTAAATGTCAGTAAAAATACTTAGAAGGCAGGTAAAACTTCAAGAGAGAACCACACGTATGATAGGAGTAAACACCCAAACATTGTGGAAATGAACGAAGTCGGTAGAAGTATTTTAAAAGACATTTGAAAGAAGCCTTGACATCGGATGGTGTCCTATAAGTTAGGGGAAAAAGCTAAAAGTCAGTAAAAATACTTAGAAGGTAGGTAAAACTTCAGGAGAGAACCACACGTACGGTAGGAGTAAACACCCAAACTTTGCGGAAATGAACGAAGTAGGTAGAAGTATTTTAAAAGACATTTGAAAGAAGCCTTGACATCGGATAGAGTCCTAGAAGTTAGGGAAAAAGCTAAATGTCAGTAAAAATACTTAGAAGGCAGGTAAAACTTCATGAGAGAACCACACGTACGATAGGAGTAAACACCCAAACTTTGCGGAAATGAACGAAGTAGGTAGAAGTATTTTAAAAGACATTTGAAAGAAGCCTTGACATCGAATGGATTCCTAGAAGTTAGGGGGAAAACTAAAAGTCAATAAAAATACGTAGAAGGCAGGCAAAACTTCATGAGAGAACCACACGTACGATAGGAGTAAACACCCAAACTTTGCGGAAATGAACGAAGTAGGTATAAGTATTTTAAAAGACATTTGAAAGAAGCCTTGACATCGGATGGAGTCCTAGAAGTTAGGGGAAAAAATAAAAGTCTGTAAAAATACTTAGAAGGCAGGTAAAACTTCAGGAGAGAACCACACGTACGATAGGAGTAAACATCCAAACTTTGCGAAAAATGAACGAAGTAGGTAGAAGTATTTTAAAAGACATTTGAAAGAAGCCTTGACATCGGATAGAGTCCTAGAAGTTAGGGGTAAAGCTAAATGTCAGTAAAAATACTTAGAAGGCAGGTAAAACTTCAGGAGAGAACCACACGTACGATAGGAGTAAACACTCAAACTTTGCTGAAATGAACGATATGGGTAGAAGTATTTTAAAAGACATTTGAAAGAAGCCTTGACATCGGATGGAGTCCTAGAAGTTAGGGGAAAAGCTAAAAGTCAATAAAAATACTTAGAAGGCAGGTAAAACTTCATGAGAGAACCACACGTACGATAGGAGTAAACACCCAAACTTTGCGGAAATGATCGAAGTAGGTAGAAGTATTTTAAAAGACATTTGAAAGAAGCCTTGACATCGGATGGAGTCCTAGAAGTTAGGGGAAAAGATAAAAGTCAGTAAAAATACTTAGAAGGCAGGTAAAACTTCAGGAGAGAACCACACGTACGATAGGAGTAAACACTCAAACTTTGCTGAAATGAACGATGTGGGTAGAAGTATTTTAAAAGACATTTGAATGAATCCTAGACATCTGATGGAGTCCTAGAAGGTAGGGGAAAAGCTAAATGTCAGTAAAAATACTTAGAAGGCAGGTAAAATTTCAAGAGAGAACTACACGTATGATAGGAGTAAACACCCAAACATTGCGGAAATGAACGAAGTGGGTAGAAGTATTTTAAAAGACATTTGAAAGAAGCCTTGACATCGAATGGAGTCCTAGAAGTTAAGGGGAAAACTAAAAGTCAATAAAAATACTTAGAAGACAGGCAAAACTTCATGAGAGAACCACACGTACGATAGGAGTAAACACCCAAACTTTGCGGAAATGAACGAAGTAGGTAGAAGTATTTTAAAAGACATTTGAAAGAAGCCTTGACATCGGATGGAGTCCTAGAAGTTAGGGGAAACGGTATATACCGTTAATAATTATATTATATTTAACATATTTAATATTTATAAAATTATAATAATATTTTATGGGTTTAGCAATTAGGCATAAAATTTAATCAATATATATTTTCAAAAGTCAAAATTAAAGAGTAAAGTTAACCCTAATTCTAAATCCCAATTCTCCACAGTCCACTCCGCGTCTCCGCCGCAACAGCACTCCACATCTCCACCACCACTCCGCTGTTGCACTCCACCGCCGTCCGCCGCAGGTGATTCACTCCACCACCGGCGGACTCACAGCTGATTCTCTCCACCACCGCCGTTCGCCAACAATCCACCACCACTCCACCACCGCCGTCCGCTGTTGCATGTTCACAAAATCTCTCTCTTTCTCGTATAGTATTGGTAAGTAACTAAGTGTTATACATAATTGGTAGTGAATTTAATTTTTATCTCTTTTGGCAATTTTTTTTCTAATCATAGGGTTGTTTGTTTGGATTAGGAATGAATTAATGAATAATGAGTGTGAAGTGGGTATGTGTTGTTGGCTGTTGCTGCTATAAACTTGTACAAAAGTTCTCCTTTTGAACTTGATTTAATGATTCTTCAGTTTTGTAGACAAGGTTTATTGAATGGAAGAGCAAAAAACTTTTTTTTTGGTAGTTGATTTAATAATTCTGCAATTTTGTGTATCCACACTTTGAGTAATATGTGTATGTGGCAGTGTGTGCTTTTTGAGAAAAAATAATTTGTTGAAGACTATTATCAATGCCTTAGGTTAGTGTGTGCTTTATTTATTGTTTCTTCCATTTTTAGAGCAATACTTATTCAGCTAATATATAGTATTAGCTAAAATAGGAGTAATGAGACAGTTCCTAAAATAGGAAACAGAAAAATAACTAAGCAAAATGAAGAAAATATAGTGTATGTGGTTGTAGAATTAGGAGCAATACTTATTCAGCTAATATATTTTGGTATAACCATTGATCTAATGTCTCTTTTCTTGTTGGTATTGTAATGGCTTTAACAAGAAACTTCATTAACTATTAAGTAGTACTAATATTAAAATATATTGTCTTTTCAGGATGGAATCTGAAGCTTCTCATACGTTCCCAAGTCTGCCTATTTCAGAATCACCAAATAATTCAACAATTGATGATGGTTCTAGTAAAAAACGATCAATAGAAGGTGTAGAAGACAAACCTCCTCTACCTCCTACCAAAAGAAATAGAAGTCCATATTGGGAGCATTGCCAAAAATTTTTTAGATAATGATTGGATGTTGCATAAAAGAATTATCAACTTCACTAAAATCACAAGCCATGTAGAGGAAGAAATTGGAAAGTTGATTGAGATCTGTTTAAGGGAATGGGGAATAGAGAAATTGTTTTCGATCGTAGTTGATAATGCATCGTCTAATGATACTGCGATTGAATACTTGAAAAGGAGAATGAGGATTGATAAAACTTTGATGTTTGATGGGAAGTATTTGCATTTAAGATGTGCATGCCATATACTTAACTTGATTGTTAAAGATGGTTTAAAAGAGCTGAAATCATCAATTAAGGCTATAAGGAACGCTGTTTTGTTTCTTCATTCTTCCCCTGGAAGATTGAACAAATTTAGGGAGTTTGCTATACTAACTAAGTTTTCTAGTACATCAACCGTTCCCATGGATGTGAAAACTAGGTGAAATTCTACCTATAAAATGCTTGATATTGCATTAAAGTATAGAATTGTGTTTGAGAGAATGGCTGAAGAATGTGTTCCTTTCATAAAATACTTTCGTGAGAATGATGAAAAGGGTAGGGCGATGATGCTTCCAAGTTCAGAAGATTGGGATAATTCAAAAGCTTTTGTACACTTCCTCAAAAGTTTCTATGATTTGACTTTACAGCTAAGTGCTTCTAAAACTCCTATTAAGTACATACAATAAAAAAAAGATATTAATAGAATAAAGATAACGAAAAATTATTTCATAATTATTATACATAAACTATTACATAAATAAATAAATATAATTAAGATTTTTTTTAAAACTTATTAAATATACCTTATGCACAATTAAATGTCCCAACACATTAAAAAAAAATTCATACTTATTAAATATTCATAACACACAATTAAATGCCCGAACACATTAAAAAGAATTTCATTTAATTAGAAAAATAATTCAAACATAATTTCAATAACATTAAAAATGATATTACTAATTACATGAAATTATGAACAAAACACATACAACAAACTTTATAATTAACCTATAAACTAATAAATAAAAAATTAATAAAATTATAATACAAAAATAATTTTGATATTTATATATAAATATTAAACAAAAGTATTATATAATTATATAATCTATAAATATATAAAAGGGGAGTTTTGGAAAAATTAATCAAAATGACATTATGAATTTTTTGATACAAATTAAAATGAAAAGGTTTTTAAATCAAATAACATAAATGCTATTGAAATATCAAACGTTAAATATTAGAAGTGATAGTAAATTTATTTAAAAGAATTTTTCAGTTACATAACTTGTGTAATTATTTATTTTGGAAATTATGAAAGAGAACGGTTGGAATTGAGAAGGTCAAGATGCCGTTTAAATGAAAAAAAATTTGTTTGAAATAATTTTACATTTCATGTGCTACTAAATTGGGGATTTTCAGCTTTTGGCTTATCATTTTAACACAATACTACCAATAATATTGTTATGAAATTTATACTATTTGGATAATTAGTGAGGCATCAAAATTGCAACGGTCATAATTATATGAACAATGATTAAATATTGCTACTAATATTTAAATTTATAAAACAACCGTCATTTCTTCTCTAGACATTTCTATCTTCAAATATTAAATTTGACATAAATTTTAGTAACGTTTCATATGTAAATATTAAAATTATTATTGAAGAGGATAGAAACTAAAAGGTCTTTAGTTTATGATGTAGTGTGTAATTGAAAAGTTAGACTTTTAGTTTTTGTCTATAAATACACGTTCTTTCATTGTTTTTCATAATTTGTATTTTTTGTGGACATTGTTGGAGTAGAATTGCATGAAGAATATCGACACTAGCCTTCCGATCCTTATTGACACGGATGACACATCAATCCAGATGGTGGTCGACTATTTCATGTGGTAGCGGTGGAGCCACAGATCTAGAATTTCTTTCTTGCTGTTGTTTTATATGATTTTACCAACGGCGTGGTTATATTCGAGTTGTCTAAAGTTGCTTAGTTAGTTGGTTGACGAGTATATGTATTTTGTGTATAGTGGTGTAGAGTCTTGACCAAATTAATTAAGTTTTGGTTTGTGTCTTTTTAGTGAGTTTCTATAAGAAAGATTGTTTAAGCTTTTTATTTGTATTATTATTAGTTTTTAATTAATTAGATTTATTCTTTTAGTTATTTGGGTGATCTATTTGGCTAATCAAGTTATATTACCACCATTTTGCTTCGTTTAAATTACAGTATTATATTGCTCTATGTTTGTTAGCTTTTAGTATAGTTTATTATTTTCTTTCTTTCATAATTTAATAATTATCATTTTTTTAAATAGTAATCATTAATTTTTTTAGTTTTTTTTTTTACTTTATAGTTGATCCATGTTACAAAATTTACATTGAAACAACAATTAGCCAATTGTTTTATATATTTTTATACATACATGGATCATATGAAAATATTACTGCTCTTGGTAATTTATTTTTACTTTTTATTTAATTTTGTTGCTATAATATTATCTAAATCATTCAGGTAATTGTTTTGATTGTTTATTGGATGTCAATTTTTTAAATTTGTTGTTATTAAGAATTTTAGTTGAAAAAATATATACAATTAAAGATAAAATATAAAATGTGTGATTGAAGGGCCTCAAAAGATATGATTATATCATATGATTTGTAGAGCTCTAATAAGTAATAACGTGTTTCTTTAATGAATGGAAGACAATATATGACCATTTAAATCAAATTTAATTCAATAAACCTAACCATATGGGTAGTGGTTGAACTTCTACACATTTGGTTCAGATTAAAAAAAAACTTCCATTGAGAACAAATAAAAATTTCTATTTCATTTATTATTACTTCAATTTATAATACATTATAATTGGGTTCACTAAGAGTCAATAAAGAATGTAAAAAAAGGATTACCGGATTAGAATGGCAAAAGCTACTAAATTTTCTATAAATACTCATTATGTAATACTACTTCAATTTATAATAAATTATAATTGGGATCACTAAGAGAGTAAGAGTCAATAGAGAAGAATGTAAAAGGGATTACCGGATTAGAATGGCAAAAGCTACTAAATTTTCTATAAATACCAATTCTGTTAATCAAAATTGTCATGGACTCATGATCGTGGTGGAAAAAAATGTCTAGCTTTGCATTTCATTTTTTATGCCTTCGTATATGTATTCCATTCCTTCTATTACATTCCTTGCACATGTGAAACACAATTATTTGATTAGATAGAATACAAGTATAGCTTCAACAAAACACTACTTCGGCTCCAATAAATAATATCACTGGGTGAATAGATGCTTGGATGAATGCAAGCAAGATTTTTATTTTTTTACCATTCACATAGCCCTATTGTAAAACATTTTCTTGATATGAGCATATAAA
>NW_025951827.1:0-9000 GCF_023119035.1 Salvia hispanica
TCATGTCAACAACAACGTTTTACATATAATTCATGTCAACAACAATGTTTTACATATAATTTATGTCAACAACATTTTTCATAAAATTTATGTCAACGACCTATATAATTCATGTCAACAACAAACGTTATTATGTCAACGAGCTATATAATTCATGTCAAGAATAAACATTTTCATGTCAACGATTTATATAATTAATGTCAACAACAACATTTTACGTATAAATGATGTCAATAACAATAGTTGACATGAATTGTTATGTAGTTGACATTAAAATTTAAAAAAGGCAGAAAAACTCTCATTCTGGAAACGAGAACAAACTCTCTTCCCTCTCTCACCAACTGCCTTCTCTCTCCCACCTTCTTCATCCCCAACACCTCTCTCTCTCGATTTCTATCACAAATTGGACAGATCCTAGATCTCCAAAATAAAACACACCTTCACAAAATTAGATACACCCAAGCTCAAGAAACCCATCGTTTCTCCAAGTTGCTGCTCTATCAGAATCGACGCCGAAGCTGTCGTCAGTCCAGATCCCCTCTCCGTTTGCGTGAATTCAAAATGCCAGAGACGAAACAGAGACGAAGGCAGAGGAGATTGACTCACCGGAGGTGAAGCGGCCGAGGGAGGATCTGCTGGACAGAATCAACGAGGATTACGATCTCTGCACTTCCATCCACGACCTCGACTTGTTCATGAAGAGCTTCGATGAGGAAATCACTGCATCTCCCACTTCCGGTCACGGATCTGGAGCAGCTGAGGAAGGAATCGTCGAATCGGCGTCGGATTGCGGCGAATCCGGAGGGGTTGAGGAAGGAATTGTCGAATTGGTATCGGATTCCGGCGAATCGTGGCCGGATCTAGGCTATCTGCTTGAGGCGTCCGACGACAAGCTAGGGATTCCACCTCCGACGGCGTCTCCGGCGAGGAAGGAGCTGGTTGGACTCGTCTGAGTTAGGATGAGTTTTGTGAGGATGAGCAGCTGAATAGCACAAGCTTAAGAATCTAATTAAAATCATGAAATTACCATTCTGCCCTTTCATAATAAACTAATCTAAAAATAATTTTTATGTGGCAAAATCTGGACCACTCATTTAATAAAAATGAGTGGCTGATATTGCATCTCATTTCTCAATTACCCTAAAAAATCTCAATTGATCATGGACCTATATATATATATATTCGATCTCCCCTTTACTTTATCATCTCTCCTATTTTTTCTCTGTAATTTTTTCTCACTTCTACTTTATTCTCTCTTCATTTACTCCATTAGTCCCAACTAAGTTGAGTCATTTCCCTTTAGACAAAAAATAAAAACATTTAATCGCTCATACTTTATTCATCGCCTACTTTACTCTCTCTTTATTTTTCCCACTTTATTTCACTCTCTTACTTTTTAACACATTTTTTTATTTCCGTGCCCAAAAATTTTGTTTCAACTTAGTTGAGATGGAGGGAGTTCTAAACACCACTACCTAAAAAACTGTGCACATAAGAAATGTGTCACATGTAATGGGACTGAGGGAGTATTTTACACGAATTTGAAATTTGATCATAAATATTACTTCATCCGTCCCCTAAAGAATATGCACTTTGGATTGAGCACGAGTTTTAATGCAAAATTGGTAAAGTAAGAGGGAAGTAGAGAGACCAAGTAATTAAAGTATTGTTAGTGGAGAATGAGCTCCACCTCATTAGAGAGAAAAGAGTTTCTAAAATTGGAAAGCGCATATTCTTGTGGGACGATGGAAGCATGAATTCGCATTGCTGTGAATTTCCATGATTTGGAATCTCTAACAAATTTGGGGAAATTTTTTCAAAATCAAGTAACGTGCAAAAAGTCGTCATTTACATCTGTTAAAGAGAAGGCATTTATTACACTAACGGATTTTTCACCTATATAATTCGATGCGGCACATAAAAGTCAACGAGAAAACTAAACTTGGTTGAAATTCGCTACAAGACATATAATTTCAATAATATCAACTGCCACATTTTAAGTTCGTGAAAAATACTTCCTCCGATTCACTCAAGATGTCTACATTTTCTTTTTAGTTTGTCTCACTCAAGATGTTCATTATGTATATTTAGGGGAAAAAAAAATCTCTTTCTCTATGTTAAAATATTCAATTACCTTTTTTTCTCTCTATATACTCACTTAACAATTCTTAAAATCCTGTGCCACTAAAAAATGTGGACATCTTGAATGAAACGGAGGAATACCAAGTTTTTATTGAAGTAAATGACCTTAAAGACTACTCCATTCGTCCGCCATTAGGAGTCCCGGTCACTCTTGGGCACTCGTTTTGTAAAAATGATAATAAATAGTTTAAGTGGAGAAATCGTAAAGTAAAAGAGAGAATAATGTAGAGAAGACTCTTCTCAACACTATTCTCATTCTTACTTTGTCATTTCTCCACTTTAACTATTTATTACTCCGTATCATTTTTACAAAACGAGTGCTCAAAAGTGACCGGGACTTCTAATGGCGGACGGATGGAGTATTAACCACATTATATGATTAAATAATAATAAAAATTTGAATTAGTAGACCCCACTAAAAAAAACTCCTATAATATCCAATGATGCACTATTTCAAACCCACCATTTTCCCACAAACATGAAATTCCCATTTCCCTTCAAATCCAGCGAAATAACCACCACCGCCGCCGCGTCGTCGTGGTCGTGGCCCAGCTGCGCCACCTCCCCGAGAACACGCTCCTTCCGCGCCCCTGATCCACACCAACACGAAGCCTCAAATCGAGAATCCGCCGTGGCCAGCGCGCTGAGATCGGAGCGCCTCTTCTTCGAGGCCGGCGCGACGAGTTCCGCGCTGGCGGAGGCAGAATCAGGCGGCGGAGGTAGAGAATCAGGCTCGGTGTTGGTGGTGGCGGTGAATTCGAGGGATCCGTTTCTGGATTTTAGGGCTTCGATGGCGGAGATGGTGGAGGGCGGCGGGGAGAGGGATTGGGGGTTTTTGGAGGCGCTGCTGGAGTGGTATCTCAGAGTGAACGATGAGAGCAACCATGGATACATAGTTGATGCCTTTGTGGATTTGGTGATGGATGAATACAGCTCCTCTTCTGCTTCTTCAATTGCTACCGATTCGTTTTCTTCGTCTTCTTCTTCTGTTTGAGGAGTGAGTTTTCTAGAGACAAAAAAATGTCAATGTAATTAACGATGTGTTTGCGTTTAATATTAATGATTAATGATTAATGCAGTTGAATAAGAAAATTTCTGTTTTCTGATTTACTAATTACCATGATAAAATTAAAAAAAAATGAAGGAATCAACTGTGTTTGTGCATTTATGATGCTATTTACTAATACCCATCTTTAACTGATTATTTTATTTTATTTTTAATAAATATTAGTAAAATTTATAATTCGCTAATTCATCTATTAATATTATTATTATAAAATCAATGTACTTATAAACGTTTTCCTCTTGACCAGATTTTGTTATTTACTTTCTTTTTTATTTTTTAAAACATGCCGAATCAAAGTATGATACTAGTAGGAGTATTTAATAAGAATCTATTTATCTATGTACATATTAGGCATCTAATTAGTCTATTATTTGGCCAATTAATTTGTTATTATCGCCTTTATCCTTTTTAAAATTAAGAGAATCAAGTAGAGTGATGGATGAACCGTGAATCTTGAATATATCTTTCTTAACCCTTTTGTTTTTTTTACTGAGACTAAGCAAATTTATAAATATAAGAAATATTTAACCTATCATGAAACCAACTGCTTAAACCAAATGTTAGATAGGACACCGACTCCTTGAGTAAAATTACAAGTAAAATGTGATAGAAAATCACCAGCAAAATTCTCTTTTCTCTATGCATATGATTAATCTCTACGCATTTAAAATCTTGAAATAAGGATACGAGTTTATCATTTGAATGTGTCCAAATTGCTTTACTATATTAATGATTTACTTGGACGAAAGACAATTCCGATTTTGTATCGAATTAGTATTTCATGACATGATTCGCATCAAACACATTTTCCGAAAAAATCCGCATGCCACGATCCCATATTCCGTAAGGTCAGATAATTTAGTCTCAAATTTTAATAGACCTGTGAATTGAATCACTTTTTCCGAAATCTCTCTTTTATTCACACAAGTACACATTGACAAATTTTCCCAGCCGGGTAAATTTGTTATCATAAAATGAAACTACGAAGAAACATAGTCAAATTCCATCAATATTAGTACTACTAGTTTTTTTCATTGTATGTAAATTTTCCTGCTACAAATGAAATAGGTTTGGAATTCAAATTGTGCAGTAACTATCATTTGACAGCAACAATACTAGTGATGGAAACACTTGGTGTTGTTGTCTTCCTCTCCTCTCTCTCTCTGCACCAATTATTTCAAACCATTAGCAAAACACCAAATCTCTGAACTCTCATTGTCAAGACAAACAACCTGGAACGGAGCCGTTGATTTTTTATTTCATGACGAGAAAAATTCATAATCGCTAATCCGAGATGTGCACTAGGTAAACTCACGCTCGAACATCCAGCAAGCCACTCAGTGAATTATTAAACGGAGAAAACGAAAAAAGGTACATTCGATAATTTCGAGTCATATGCATATGTCCTACAATAAGGTAGTATGAAATGAAATGAAAAGATATGAGCTAGTTATGTTATATATAGTGAACTATTAAAGGTGAATACTTCCCTTTTTCCCAACATAAAAATAGAAAAAGGTAGCACATCATCTTTATCAGAAATGCAAGAAAACAAACAAGTGAAAAGGAGATTATTCTGTGAGAATGTTGCTGGAATTGCATTAAATTTTTGGTGGTCCATTCATTCACATGTTAGTTTGAATCTTCATATGTTTGATTTAATGTGTGAACCTTTATCTAATCCTAATACACTTGAGATAAATTGAGCTAATTAACTCGTAAACTAGCGTAGTTGATGGGCAAGCATACGAAACAAGGACATGAGAGACGTCTTCCTTATGTAACTCGAAAAAGAGGACTAAAACCTGTAGGCCGATGTCAACTGCTTTTTGCAAGTTGTGTGTGGTTCCTGATCAAACTCGAGACGTGCTGAGCAACCCATATCGAGCCAGCTGCAGTGCAGGAGAAAGCGTGAGTATGACCCTCGCGTTCAACGTCAAGACTTGCATCGGGTACTTGTTTTTTCATCTGTGTTTTTCCAAACAGAAAAGGGTAAGATTCAAGCAAGAGATGGCAAGCGTCAGTTAACATATGCACAAGAGAGATATCAGCGAATAAATGTGTGCAATTTGCTTAAGTGGGCCAGGAAATTAAGTTGATATATATGACGAGCAAACTTTGATAAGCTAATGGGCGCAACAAAAACAAACTACTACCTCTTCATAAAATTGTAAAGGACCCCAGTGATCATCGAGGCCAAAAAGAAAAGCAATCTGGCTTCTTTTGCTCGTGATGAATTCCAAATCTGGTTTTTCTGGTAGCTACATGTGGAGACGGCCACAGTTAAAAATAACGAAAACATCAGATGATAATGCCTGTATTATTATAAAAAAGTTGTTTTGGAGTTGGGAGCCAAAAAAAAAACTTACTGTCTGAAATTCGGTCATTGCCATATACAGCACATTTCGTAGCGTATGATACTGGAAAAGAGAGTTTGTTAAGCAAAAATAGAGTGGCTCGTATCAATCAGAGTAAAAAAAAGTACGATTAGACTCAAGGGGCTCGGGTACTCAGATGAATCAAGATAAAGAACTACCAATGTAACTAATCATGTAACATAAGAACCATTGATTAGCAAACGACTGCACCTTCAGAACGTGTGTGCATAGAGCCTCAACAGCGGAAGAAGACCATGACTTCCCAACGGATATTTTTACAAGGAATCCTGTGAGCTCCGATGGGAGGGCTCCAAACAAGGCCCCGATGGCACTAGCTGCAGTGCATAGAGCTGGAGACCTGATAATATTATTAGATCATAAGTTCATTTTCTAAATCTAGATATCATCAGTTAATCGACTATCGTATCCACATTGGAGAAATTATTGAAAGAACGTAGATTATAAATTATAATCATCCATTAGTGCATGGGTTTACATGATTATGCATACATGCAAATGCAACTCAAAGGAATAAAGAAATCGAAGAAGTCTACATCGCAAGGAAGAGCTATACATTGCAAGTCTTCTAATGAATGTCTGTGTTGAGGATGCAGTGTTCACAGCCAAAAAAGGGTACAAACCAATGCAATATGTAACCTAACAGAGTAAACATACGTCAGAGTCAAGAAAAATATGATATGATAACAAAAGGCTAATTTTAAAAACACAAGCTGACTACATACCTTCCTGTGACATCTCTTAAGTACTTCAAGAGATATATACGAACCAATGGAATGGCCAACCTTTAGATACAAATTCAACATCAACCGTTAAAGGTCTACCAATTGAAGAATGAGAAACTTTTAAAAGTTAAATAATGTATGAGCTAGACATAGATTCTGCGAAGATTATAAATGTACTTGAGACTGCGTTCAAAATAACTAGACTTGTTTTGCTGTAAGGTGGAAATGTGAAAATGTAACACGAGGTTTACCAGTATTATAGGTATATCAACATCTTGAAGTTCCTGCTCAATAAAGCTTATCTGGAAAAAAGTGACGGAAGAATAAAAGCCGTTTCGAGCCATGAATTCCATTTAATTTTCAGAGATGGCTTGCATAGAAGGAGAGAAGACAGAATCTAGGCATAACAAACGGAAACATCATATTCCACAGACCACAGTATATATTAGAAAGGATATATCCAATATAACAGCTCAATATTTACAGATCATTGTTTACCAAATCATGTTTTGAGTGAGTAAGCTCTTTTCAGAGATATAAAAATACTGTGAGAATTTACCTTGTGATCAATTTGTTCTTCTAACGAGAACAACCTTCGAGACTCCCAATCCTGATAAAACAAAAGGCATGAATCCAATGCCATTTTCCGATTTCAATTAGAAGTATTCTCTAATAGACGATCTTTATCAACTTAAAGGCATAAAAGTAAGATATCCAGCAAGAAATAACACAAAATGTGAGAAATATCACATAGTATTCTGTAAAATCTAAAAGAAACAAAAAACAGCATTCATTATTGTGCAAAGCAAATCATCCTAGAACTGAGCATTGTCATGATTTACTTCCTTTTGAGCTACAAATCAAACTCAAACTTCATACTATATCAATATCACTTGGTAATCTCAAGGCAATTAGTTACCTTTTTCGACTGCGATATGTGGCTAATACCTTCACAAAGGAAACCAAACAAGCAATCAACACAGCTTCCACAAAAAAGGCCTAAAAAACTAAAACAAGATCATAAAAATCAAATCTTTACATGCCTGTGACAGAGGCAGTCCCTCCCAATAGCTCATACAATGACTCCAAAAATTCTGTGTAAAATGACACAACACCTACATAACATATAAACCATTCCCAATTTCAAACACAATGAAAAAAAAGCTACTTATTCAGTCCATATAAATATGAAATAATTATACACCTGGGTTGCCTGGGATTAACAACACATGTAACTTAGGCTCATTGCTATTAATCTCCAATAAATCCGTCTTAAATCTGCCTCAAAATGGGTGCAAAATGAAAACAACTTAGATAGAAAAATACAGCAATTTTAGTAGGATCACAGTTGTTGAAATTACCCTGAAATATTGGCAAGTCTGTAATTAGCACTTTTCTTGTTCTCGATCAAACTCTTGCTTTCACTGCCCATTTTCGAGTGGATACAATTTGCCGGATAGTTGCTCCTGCAAAGGGAAACTGCAGAAATGAATTGGGAAGTGCAGAAATTGTTTGAAAAATAGAGAAATTTGAAACGCAATTAGAAGTACCTTGAGTTGGAAAGAAGTGCTGAAATGGGAGAGACAAGCCTAAGAAGCATCGAAATCACTCTTCAAATGGAAACAGCAATTTCAGTTGTAAATATTACTCCTACTGTATAATTAAGTGCTGAAATTGTATCAGGAGGTTATTGCTAACGATGAGTTAACTACTGTATTATGATTAAATAATAAAATTAAATGGAGGTTATTCGTAATATTGTCGTATATTCGTATGGAAAATAATATCGTTTGCTTAAATAATTGAGACTGATTTTTTCATTGGCGCATAATTGCTGACGAAATGTAAAAAATATTGTTTTTTTTTAACTGATTTTTAAAGTTGTGCATAGGCCTGCTTATTCGGCCGGTTCTGGTAATAACCGGACCGGTTAACCGGTTTTAAATTTTCGTAAATCCTAAAACCGAAATCGAACGGTTCCAGTTTAGAACTGGCCGGTTAAGAACCGGTCGATTTCGATTCCGAACCGGAACCGATGTGTAATTTTAATCCAAATTTATTTATAATTTTAAATAGTTCAATACTAAAAAAATAATAATCCTACGTCAAGAAATATAACAAATAATACCTGAAAATTTAAATAAATACATAAAGAATACAAACCAACAATACAATAATATGTTAGCAATTTTTTAATACAAAAATATGAGTTCTAAACTTTAGCAATTTTTTAAAAAAATGAGTTTTAAAATTGAATTCCATTTTCCTTTTTTTTGTTAAAGTTAAATTTATATCATATGAAATGATATTGTATTTGTATAAGTTCTTTTAGAAATTAAAAACAAACTTAAGACGTCCTACTCATTGTAGTTAGTTTATAAAAACTGGATTACAACAATAATTGTAGATTCAAAGTATCATGATTTAAAACATTTTAAATACTTCCGAAAACAGAGCTCGCAAATCTAGCACTGTTTAAATCTAAAAATCACACAATATTTTAAATTATTTTACTTTAATTCAAAATTAATTCAATTAAATTAGGTTTATTAGTATATTAAATTATAAAAAAAATAAAAAAATTTAATTATAATCCAGTTCGCGGTTAGGAACCGGTCGGTTCCGATTCCGAACGGAAATCGGTTTTATTTTAAAAGTTGGAACCGTAGCG
>NW_025951828.1:0-11057 GCF_023119035.1 Salvia hispanica
TTCTCATCATCTTTGGTAAAATCAAGTCCACCGCGAAGACATTCATAAACCGCTCTACCATAGTTTTTAGCAGATAACCCCAATTTAGGTTTAATAGTACATCCCAGCAGAGGACGACCGTACTTGTTCAATTTATCTCTCTCAGCTTGGATCCCATGAGGCGGGCCTTGGAAAGTTTTAACATAAGCAACAGGAATTCGCAGATCTTCCAGACGTAGAGCACGTAGAGCTTTGAATCCAAATACATTTCCTACAATGGAAGTAAACATGTTAGTAACAGACCCTTCTTCAAAAAGGTCTAAAGGGTAAGCTACATAACAGATATATTGATCTTTTTCTCCAGGAACGGGCTCAATGTGGTAGCATCGCCCTTTGTAACGATCAAGACTGGTAAGTCCATCGGTCCACACAGTTGTCCATGTACCAGTAGAAGATTCGGCAGCTACCGCGGCCCCTGCTTCTTCAGGCGGAACTCCAGGTTGAGGAGTTACTCGGAATGCTGCCAAGATATCAGTATCTTTGGTTTCGTATTCAGGAGTATAATAAGTCAATTTGTACTCTTTAACACCCGCTTTGAATCCAACACCTGCTTTAGTCTCTGTTTGTGGTGACATAAATCCCTCCCTACAACTCATGAATTAAGAATTCTTACAACAACAAGGTCTACTCGACACGAATGAATTGGGCGTTAATGAAACTTTTCCCAGGAATCTTTCACAAACTTCCCAACTAATACTAAATACTAATATTATCAACTAATCAGAATGTTTGATTATTAGACCATGGTATTTGATTTACCAAACACATCATTATTGTATACTCTTTCATATATATAGCGCAACCCCATTTTTCCTTTTGATCTTTTTTGGAATCGAAATACCTAACCTAACTAATAAGAAATTTCCTCTTGACAGTGGTATATGTTATATATGTAAATCCTAGATGTGAAAGTAGGGCTAATTCATCTATGAAATGATGATGAAAGGGTATAAAAAAACGAAAAGAATAGGCTATAGACCTAAATCGATATGCTGAAATAAAAAAAAAGAAAAGCCAATAAGATATAAATAATGCATCGTAATGTAAATAGAGTTCGGGTTCGAATTCCATAGAATATTTTATATAATATAGATGGGATTGTCTATAATAATAGACAAATGAAAAACGTTCTCAAGATCTTTATTCATCCACTTGAAATTTTTAAAATAGCTTGCTTGAGTTTGAAAATTAACTCATTGAATCATTGAAGAGTAAACGATTGAATTGGATTCGATTGGAGGGCACCACCAAAATTGAGTGCTAACTCCCATTTGTTATTGAATTAACCGATCGACATACTATCGGACATTTATTTTGAATTCGATAATTTTCACAAAAAAATTTCGACATATTTTTTTATTTATTATATTATGAGAATGAATCCTACTACTTCTGGTTCTGGGGTTTCCACGCTTGAAAAAAAAAACCTGGGGCGTATTATCCAAATCATTGGTCCGGTACTAGATGCGGCCTTTCCGCCAGGCCAGATGCCTAATATTTATAACGCTCTGGTAGTTAAAGGCCGAGATACTGTTGGTCAACCAATTAATGTGACTTGTGAGGTACAGCAATTATTAGGAAATAATCGAGTTAGAGCTGTAGCTATGAGTGCTACAGATGGTCTGATGAGAGGAATGGAAGTGATTGATACGGGAGCTCCTCTAAGTGTTCCAGTCGGTGGAGCGACTCTAGGACGCATTTTTAATGTGCTTGGAGAGCCTGTTGATAATTTAGGTCCTGTAGATACTCGTACAACATTTCCTATTCATCGATCTGCGCCTGCCTTTATACAGTTAGATACAAAATTATCTATTTTTGAAACAGGAATTAAAGTAGTAGATCTTTTAGCACCTTATCGCCGCGGGGGAAAAATCGGACTATTTGGTGGAGCTGGGGTTGGTAAAACGGTACTCATTATGGAATTGATTAACAATATTGCCAAAGCCCATGGGGGGGTATCCGTATTTGGCGGAGTGGGTGAACGTACTCGTGAAGGAAATGATCTTTACATGGAAATGAAAGAATCTGGAGTAATTAATGAAGAAAATATTGCAGAATCAAAAGTGGCTTTAGTTTATGGCCAGATGAATGAACCGCCGGGAGCTCGTATGAGAGTTGGTTTGACTGCTCTAACGATGGCGGAATATTTCCGAGATGTTAATGAACAAGACGTACTTCTATTTATCGACAATATCTTCCGTTTCGTTCAAGCCGGATCCGAAGTATCGGCCTTATTGGGTAGAATGCCTTCCGCTGTCGGTTATCAACCCACCCTGAGTACTGAAATGGGCTCTTTACAAGAAAGAATTACTTCTACCAAAGAAGGATCCATAACTTCTATTCAAGCGGTTTATGTACCTGCAGACGATTTGACCGATCCTGCCCCTGCTACCACATTTGCACATTTAGATGCTACTACCGTACTATCAAGAGGATTAGCTGCCAAAGGGATCTATCCGGCAGTAGATCCTTTAGATTCAACCTCAACCATGCTTCAACCTCGGATCGTTGGTGAGGAACATTATGAAACTGCGCAAAGAGTTAAGCAAACTTTACAACGTTATAAAGAGCTTCAGGACATTATAGCTATCCTTGGGTTGGACGAATTATCCGAAGAGGATCGTTTAACCGTAGCAAGAGCGCGAAAAATTGAGCGTTTCTTATCACAACCCTTTTTTGTAGCCGAAGTATTTACCGGTTCTCCGGGGAAATATGTTGGTCTAGCAGAAACCATTAAAGGGTTTCAATTGATCCTTTCCGGAGAATTAGATGGTCTTCCTGAACAGGCCTTTTATTTAGTAGGGAATATCGATGAAGCTACCGCGAAGGCTATCAACTTAGAAATGGAGAGCAATTTGAAGAAATGACTTTAAATCTTTGTGTACTGACCCCTAATCGAATTGTTTGGGATTCAGAAGTGAAAGAAATCATTTTATCTACAAATAGTGGTCAAATTGGCGTATTACCAAATCATGCTCCTATTGCTACAGCTGTAGATATAGGGATTTTGAGAATACGCCTTAAGGACCAATGGTTAACGATGGCTCTGATGGGCGGTTTTGCTAGAATAGGCAATAATGAGATCACTGTTTTAGTAAATGATGCGGAAAAGGGTAGTGATATTGATCCACAAGAAGCTCAGGAAACTCTTAAAATAGCAGAAGCTAGTTTGAGAAAAGCTGAAGGAAAGAGACAAATAATTGAGGCAAATCTAGCTCTCCGACGAGCTAGGACAAGAGTCGAGGCTGTCAGTGCAATTTCATAACTAGTTGGTGCGTTCAAATAATCAAAAGAGTTTCTAAACCCTATTTTGATTGCATTCACTCGACAGAATCCAATTTTGATACAACGCAATTCAAAAATGAAATAAAAAAGAGAAAAGGGTGGGGCAAAAAACTTATTAGATACCATCGACTCCGGTATCTAATAAGTTCTACCTACTATTGGATTTGAACCAATGACTCCCGCCGTATGAAAGCAATACTCTAACCACTGAGTTAAGTAGGTCATTTATCATCCTCAAAAGAACCAAATGGAACCCATCCCGTCGATGGATTATAAATATCATATTCTTTATAAGCAATAATAATCGAACCAATACCACTCAAAAATTTAGGATGTTGAATCATAGAATATTCATCTTGACAACAAATTATATACATGATAAAATATGCATCACAAGCACTAAGGGCTATAGCTCAGTTGGTAGAGCACCTCGTTTACACGCGCGCCAATGTTTTTTCAGGGGAATCCACCATCCAACCCAAAAAATGGATCTTATTTCGAAATCGACGTCTTACTCTATAATAACTTTAAGAGAACAATAGCCTGACGAGAGGTTCGGTCCTATTTGAGTGCCCTTTTAGGTATCAAACAGACCCCATCTTGAGATATTGATAAGGTGAATACCCGTATATTCAATGCCAGGCATAATGAGTATAAGGCCCTCAAAAAATCTCTTTTCGTCCTATGAACTTGAAGGTGTATGAAGTTTCATATTGGATTTTTTAAGCCGAACGATAGAGACTTCATTTAACTTCAAATTCGAGGCCAAAGGCAGACCTACGTCAAAATAACTTCACCTTTGAAACACTTTGGTAGTGCTCCTGAATTAGAATCCAAAATAATGAATCAGAGCACATGGAGCCATCTCCTTATTTTTTCTGTCAAGAAAAAAATATGGCGGATTGACTGATATTTCTATCAGTTAATGAAAGAGCCCAATGCAAAAAAAATGCATGTTGGGTCTTTGAAACAGTTCATATCATTTTGATAATAATAAGTTTGGTCTGTTTTACCGAGAAGGTCTACGGTTCGAGTCCGTATAGCCCTAGAGCCCTATAAAAAAAAATGAATAAAATTCATATTTTCATTTTAAATAAAAAATTGTATAATTTTGATTTCTTCATTCTTGTTTGTTGCTTGTAACTGACCGGTTGGTTCATCGAAACCAAAGCCGACAATCAAGGGGTTAAGCCAGTGATACTCCTTTCCTTTGGTATACCTTACCAATACCCGGCGAAGCAGACCAAAACAAAAAAGGGGGGTGGTCTTCTTTTTCTGTATTCAATCAAGAGAAAACCCCACCCAGATCTAATAAACGGAATATACCAACACTAAGATTAAGATATTTGAAATCCTGAGATGGAAATACCTACCCATTCTCGTACATTTGAATACTTGTTCTATTCTAAATTACTAAGAAAAAAACCCCGACTCTATTCCTAAAAAATGCAAAAATTAAAATACCGAACTCACCTTTTGATAAAGAAAATTAAAATAATCAAAAGAATAAGAAATTCGAAACTCTTAAACACAAAATAATAATTCTATTTGCTTTCTTTAGGAAGAATCTTGGGCGAAAACAAGAAAATTTGTCTAAGTGTAACATCTAGAGTTATACTAACTAAAGCAATTAACTAAAATTGAACTAAAAAAATGAAGTAGACTGGAAATAGGATCCCCATCAAGTCAGTCGATAAATCTTGAAATGAGATATGCCCTACAATAATCAAAGGAAACTAGACACTTTCGTCAAAATGAATTCTTGTTTTGACTAACCAGTTATCGATGACTTTACAACTTCAATTCGACTCAACCAATCCGGTATATTTTCCACGTTCATAGGAGTGCGTCTATGTTTTTGCTTTACGAATATGATATTTTTTGGGCATTTCTAATAATATCAAGTCTTATTCCTATTTTAGCATTTTTTATTTCTGGGATTTTAGCCCCGATTAGGAAAGCGCCGGAGAAACTTTCTAGTTATGAATCGGGTATAGAACCAATGGGCAACGCTTGGTTACAATTTAGAATCCGTTATTATATGTTTGCTCTAGTTTTTGTTGTTTTTGATGTTGAAACGGTTTTTCTTTATCCATGGGCAATGAGTTTCGATGTATTGGGCGTATCTGTATTTATAGAAGCTTTAATTTTCGTGCTTATCTTAATTGTTGGTTTAGTTTATGCATGGCGAAAGGGGGCATTGGAATGGTCTTAGCTCCTGACTATTCAGACAATAAAAAGAAAAGGGAAAAAAGATTGAAAAGTTATGAATTCCATTGAGTTTCCTTTACTTAATCGAACAGCCGAAATTTCAGTTATTTCAACTACATTAAATGATCTTTCAAATTGGTCAAGACTCTCCAGTTTATGGCCGCTTCTCTATGGTACCAGTTGTTGTTTTATTGAATTTGCTTCACTAATAGGATCACGGTTTGACTTTGATCGTTATGGACTAGTACCAAGATCGAGTCCCAGACAAGCGGATCTAATTTTAACAGCTGGAACAGTAACAATGAAAATGGCCCCCTCCTTGGTGAGATTATACGAGCAAATGCCCGAACCGAAATATGTTATTGCTATGGGAGCCTGTACAATTACAGGGGGGATGTTCAGTACCGATTCTTATAGTACTGTTCGGGGAGTCGATAAACTAATTCCCGTGGATGTCTACTTGCCGGGTTGTCCCCCTAAACCGGAAGCAGTTATAGATGCTATAACAAAACTTCGTAAGAAAATATCTCGAGAAATCTATGAAAATAGAATTGGGTCTCAACAAGAAAATCGGTGTTTTACGACCAATCACAAATTTCATGTTGGACGCAGTATTCATACTGGAAATTATGATCAAAAATTCCTCTATCAACCGGCACCTACTTCAGAAATCCCTACTGAAAACTTTTTCAAATATAAAAGTTCAGTATCTTCTCACGAATTTGTGAATTAGGCAGGACTCCTTTTTGTACAGAATAACAAGCAGCGGGTCAATTTTCATCAATTTGATCGAGAATGTGAACTATTCTAACTAAAAATATAAAAATGTGGGAGATAAAAAAGATGCAGGGTCGTTTATCTGCTTGGCTAGTCAAGCACGGGATAATTCATAGATCTTTGGGCTTTGATTATCAAGGAATAGAGACTTTACAAATAAAGCCCGAGGATTGGAATTCTATTGCCGTCATTTTATACGTATATGGTTACAATTATCTACGCTCCCAATGTGCCTATGATGTAGCACCTGGTGGACTGTTAGCTAGTGTGTATCATCTTACCAGAATAGAGTATGGTGTGGATCAACCAGAAGAGGTATGCATAAAAGTATTTGCCTCGAGGAGGAATCCTAGAATTCCGTCCGTTTTCTGGGTTTGGAAAAGCGTGGATTTTCAAGAACGAGAATCCTATGATATGTTGGGAATCTCTTATGATAATCATCCGCGCTTGAAACGTATTTTAATGCCTGAAAGTTGGATAGGATGGCCCTTGCGTAAGGATTATATTTCCCCCAATTTTTATGAAATACAAGATGCTCATTGAATGATAAGAAAGCCACTTCCACTTATAAAATTTCAGAGATTCAAGGATTCGACTTTCCGTTCTAGATTAACTAACTAGAATAATTGAGGTCTCTTTTGTATTAGCTTAGGGAATTGTGAATAGGCCAGCAAAAAAAGTAGAATTAGGAATTCGTTGGGATTCTTAGATTTATTTGGATTTCGTATGAGCCGAATTAAGAAATTGAATAGGAACGAAAATACCAAGAAATGGAAGGGTATCAAATTCAATTTATTTGTATTGTAAATGAAAGAAAAAAGAGAAAATAAAATTTCATTTTATTTATTTAAGAAACCTTTCCCATCTATTTTAGAGTATTTTATAGATGGGGTATATCTCGCCAAGATAGATAAAAGAAAAGTATGGATTATGATCCATATTCGAAATCAATAAGTATCCCGTATGAAAGCCATGTTGAAGGAATGGGAGTTCGACTAATTCAAGACCTCAATCCGCTTTCAGTATAAGTGGGAGATTTAGACGTTAGCACATTTTGTATACTCGAAAGTGTTTTGAGTATAAGTGGGAGATTGTTAGAGTTTGTATACTAGAAATCACGTTTCGAGTGATTGAATACTGTAAAACTCTTATTTTATTTTCCAATGAATAAAACAGATTATTTTTGTCATAATGTTGTTATGTTTTACATTTAATGGATGTTAATGCATGTTTAAATGTATAAGTTAACTTAACAAAGTCTAAGTCTTTGTTTTAGTAGACCGGTTGTGGGCGTCGTCCACTTTAAGGTAATACGGTCAGTTCTAAACAAAGAAAAATATGAATTTCACAACCTAGATGGAATTAGACTACCCATCGAGAAAGGTTGCAATGTCAGTCCGTATATTTCTAAGCCTTACTGAAATAAGATGACATTGGTGTGGTATAGCACTGAACGGATCTAACAGCAAGACTTGCCTTGGGCTATCTACTGAAAGGCGAGGTCTTGATAAATATTTATTTCTTAATCAATGTAGGTTAGCATTGAGCATACGGTATTGATTATGCATTGCTTTGACTTATCAAATGGTGCGGGTTTTTCGTAGCCCAATTATCCTGATATATTGGGCAGTGGTGATCGATATCTAGCGGTGCTAGGATTGCTATTATATTGAATCGTGCACGAGGTGAGTCTCGTTTGATAATGTCCTCAAGAGGAGCGCGAAACTAAGTTTTATTATTCGGAACCTAGCTAGTTGGAGTATGATTACTCTATGAATAATAAATGAGTGTTTCATGCTAAGTCCACTCTTGGAATTAATAAGAAGTTAATTAATTAAGTCAATAGCAGACATTAATTAATTAATGGACATATTAATCTTAAGCACGGGAAATGAAAGATAAACGGAAACCCGGATTACTTATAATTTCGGATTTGGATGGGGAGAGTTCAATATTACTTCTGTAGTGGCTGCTCGTAATATTCCAATTATAACTTATATTAAATTGTGGGTTCAATTTAATTAGTAAAAAGTAAATTGGATGAGCCCATATCCAAAGCCTTCCATAGATCCCTGTCTGGGCCCAAAAGGAACTTAATATAAATAGGAGAATAAAGGAGACAGAAAATACACAATATCTCATATTGCAATTTTCGAAAATTTCGATCTCTCCCAGCTGTAGGAGATTTCGAATTTGAGTCCTATTCCAAAAAGGATTTCTTCTGTCTTCTTTATTTAAGTCCTAGTATTCTAGTAAGATCAGCCCACACTGATATTAGAGTACAGTTCGGGAACCAGAGAGAAGATTTGTGGTCTAGTACTTAAAGCTACACGTGGAGAAGTCGCTAGCCATCTTCAATTCTTTGGAGAATTAATTAGGTATTATTCTACTCCGTAGAAAAGCATGTTTTAGGTTTTCAATATTCTTAAAGCATGATTAATTCAAGTTATGAGCATGATACATGTGATAATTACGCGAATAGATTTTGTCTAAATAATCTAGCTAAATCCTTCGTAGAGTTCTACGGGGGAGATACAATGATTCTTATGTTTAATTGATTTCCTTTTTCTATGCCTTGGCTCATGTGGTTATTTTGATTTCTTCTGTGCTTATACATTTATTTGACTGATCACCTTATAAATGCATGTGGATTTTACTACAAGAACTGAGAAGTGAGTAGTTTAATTTGAAAGAGAAGAAATTGACGTCTTTGCCAATATAATCGAGAGATTTGAGCCTTTGAATGAAGCTAAGTATCTTAGGAGCTATTAGGAGTTGTTGCCTTAGTTCTAGGAAGGAGACTTCGGTTCTAGGTAGCAATCTACAAATTATATGCTTTGAGAAAAGATATAGTTTTACCTTAGTGATAGCTTAATAGCCCTTGAGACCCTTTGTTGGCATAGTTTGGAAATTAGTTGAGCATAAGATAGTTGTTATCGATCCCGTAGGATTCTACCCTTCTCATCTTTGAACTACATCTGTTTTCTTATTTGCTTTTAGTTCTCTAGTTGTTTTTAATTGTTTTTACCTTCCTTTTAAGTAGATTTGGAAAACCCAAACTTTCCGATTCATCTAGATAGTAGTTGAGGTTGGTTCGTGGTAATTAGGTTGACACTCATTGTCTTTGTGGATACGATACATTTTGCTTACTATTTGCTACATTAGCCCCGTACACTTGCGGGTATACTTGTGTTAAAAATAAGTTGAGTCAAATACCCGAGTCGATTCTCTGTTTTCACTAGTTCATTCTGATGTGTGGGGTCCTTCTCCGGTTGTGGGGGGAAAAGGCTTCAAATATTTCATTCTATTTATAGAAGACTGCACTCGCATGACATGGTTTTATTTTATGAGACAAAAAAATAAGTATTTGAACACTTTAGTCATTTCCACACCTTAGTACAAACTCAATTTCAGAAAAACATACAGATCCTTAGGTCCGACAATGGGGGAGAATTCGTGAACTTGAAAATGAAAACCTTTTGCCATGATAAAGGCCTAGTCCACCAAACTACTTGTCCATACACACCAGAACAAAATGGTGTATCTGAAAGGAAAAATCATACCCTTTTAGAAATGGCTCGAGCCATGCTCATTGAATCCAACACCCCCAGAACCTTTTGGCTAGAAGCCATTGGCGCATCTGCCTACCTAACCAACCATCTACTATCCTGAATCTCCAAACACCACTCGAAGTCCTTTCAACACTAGCCCATATTCCTTTACCCTTGACCCTCAAGCCTCGAGTATTCAGATGCTCTTTCTTTGTTCACATACCAAAACATAAGCGAACCAAACTCTCACCGTGTGTCGTGAAATGTGTCTTTGTGGGATATGGGTCCTCTCAAAAATCGTTGCTTTGATCCTAAAAACAATCGCATGTTCACCACCATGAACTGTGATTTCCTTGAGATGGACTACTTCTTTAACCACCTTAGCAGTCAGGGGAGAGTAACAGTGAACTTCTAAGCAAATTAAATCTCCCAACAACAGACTCTGAAGGAGGAATCTTCAAGACTACGACACAGAATCCAGTGACATTGCCGAGGAGAACCCTATACTGATATCCGATGTAAGTACTTCTAATATTCCTCTTGAGCATGGTCACAATATTGGTGATGGAATTCCTGTCTCTAGTGAAACTGACCTTGAAACAGAGTCTGACTCTGGCGATCAGACTGAGCCAGAGATGTGTGATATGTTGGAGGAACAGATAAGTGAAGGAGTTGGAGGATATAAATTACCACCAAGGCCAAATTGAGGAGTTCCACCAAAGAAGTACAGTCCTGAGGCCATTGGCAAGAAAGCCAAATACTCTATAGCCAACATGGCCAAAGGACAATTCTCAGAAATGGCCCATACATTCGAAGATCTCCAAAATATGGTAAATCCTGGGCGCAAATCTAGGGCTTCTCGGATTCGCCGCCTTTTTCCGGCGGGCCGCCGCACCTTGGCCGGCGATCGCCGCTTTGGACTCCAGAGAGAGTCTGTTTCCTCGGCGGCGGACCGCCGCACGACTTCCGGCGGTCGCCGGACGAGACTTCTCTTCCAAGCGTATTTTTCCGAGGCGGACCGCTGCATTGATCTGCCCGCCGGGCGCCGGCGGTCGCCGCACACATCCGCGGCGGTCGCCGGTCGCCGTCTGACTCCAGATTTCCAGACTTTGCGTTTTGGCTCCCTTTTTCGGCTCAATTATGCACGTTTCTCACAAAACACGTCAAAATACCAAAATAGACAAAATATGCAAA
>NW_025951829.1:0-11356 GCF_023119035.1 Salvia hispanica
ACACTCACGAAAGAAAAGAATAAAATGAGATTATTCCAATGCATAGAAAATAAACATAAGGAAGGAATAAAGTGAGATTATTATACTGCTCAAGAAATAAAGCACTCCATAAGAAAGGAATAAAAGTGAGAATATTTTACTACTCATGAAATACGTAACATGACCATTTTGAGTCTATACTTGTTTCTTCCCCCTATCTTTGTGCGTATACTTTGTTGTTCATCACAAGTTCTTAATCTATATATCCTCTCTTGATTCTTGCATTCCTACTTTCGTAACCCTTTCGTCACATCTGAGCATTCACTAAACAATCAAAGCTTGGAATTGCTGCAATGGCAGAAGCAGTGGTGTCAATTGCTCTAGAAACTATCCGTGATTTGCTATTGGAAGAGGGAAGGTTTTTAGCTGGTGTGGGCAATCAAGTGAAAGAGCTCCAGTCACAGCTCAAGGAGATGAAGTATTTCCTCGAAGACGCTGATAAAAGACGACATGAAAGCAGAACCATCTCCAATTGGATCTCGGAGATCAGAGATCTGGTCTATAGATCCTAATCCGCCATTGAAAGACACGCAGCTTATCAAGTTTCTTCAAGGAGAAGAGGCCTCAGGCAGTTCGTCCGCAAATATTCCTGCATTTTGAAAGATTGCAACTCACTCCACCAATTAGGCTCCGAGATTACACAAATTACATCAAATCTCGAGAGGATAAGCAAGGATATGCAAGAAAGCGGCATAAAAAGAAGCATAATCATGAATCCAAAAAGAAGGGGGGAAAGCTCGGGTGGAAACAACATGTCAAGGAAGACTTTCCCCAATTTGGAGATGGGAGATTGCTTCGTAGGCATGGAGGATGAGCTGAAGCAGCTTGTTTATTGATAGGCTAGTTTTCGTCACTCGGAATTGATCACTATTTGTACTATATGTTGAATATTTGCATGAAAAAAGATGTTATTTGGCAGGGAATGGAGCATTAAGTTGGAAAGCTGCTTAATGAAGGCATGGAGAGGAAAACATGCAAGAAAGAGGGTAAAATGACAAGGAATAGAAGAAAGTGAAGGAAGAAGGCAAAGAAGACCCAAACTGGCCAAGCTGTTGGACTGGCCAGTTTGAACCTGACGGGAAAATGACTAAAGCCACTTCCACACATTTGTCAAGGACAACTCTCACTTGTTACACACGCCCATATCTGCCCTTGGAGAGTAAAAAAGAAGGAGAATATCTTTTATTGGATATATGTATTAAAAAGACTTAGTCACCAAAAACTAAAAAACTTTATCACTTTAGCTTTAGTTTAGTTTTAGCTATTTCTCTCTCTAGAAAGCTTTTACTCTCTTCCTTAAGAAGAGGGTTTGAACTATTGCAGCGAAGATCTTAATTCACCATGGGTTGAAGCTTGTAGTAGATTTTAGTTTCTTTAATGCTTTAGTTTCTTTGTAGCACTTGTGTTGAAACTTAATTCCAACATCTTAACTCTCTATTTAATGGTTTTTGGAGGCTGATCTTTAAGAGCTTTGGTGTATTTATTTCTCTAGTGTTAAAGCATTTACTCTTAGTACTTGTGTTCTTGTGTTTTTTAGGTGAAGATCCTTGTTTTTAAGTTTTAACTTTCATTTCTTGCCTAGTTAATTGTTGTTTGTGTTTTGCTTGTTGATTTCGTTTTTAATGTGTTTCATCACTATTGTAGAATGTTCTTAGTGTTCTTTATCTTCTATATGGAGTGGTTAAGTTTCAGCTTTCTCATTTGGTGTTTTCAATGCATGTTTAGGTAGTTTAATTGATGATCTTGTGTTTCTCTTGCCTTTTTAATTATGTAGCAGCCATCTACTCTCTTTCTCCTCCTTATTTTCGTGGCCTTAGTGTAGATTTAGGAGAGATATCAGCTTTTAGAAGTTAAGTGAAAGGACCATTAGTTGTAGGCTTTTATCCATTGGTTTTACACCTTGGGTAATAGGGTTTAGGGAGACAACAAGTACATGCTTTCTTTTCACTTTTGGCAGCCATTTAGATTAGATAATTTCTACACTCCACATGCTTTTCATTTAAGCTTTAAGTCACATTAGTTAGGGCTTTAAAGTTCACCTTTTGAACATGTCACAATCCTAGTTTCTAGATTTCTTTAGTAGCTAACACTTAGTTTATCTTCCTTAGCTTTTAACTTAGTTCCTTTTGCTTCTGAACTTAGTAAAATTCGTGCTAGATGCTGCTTTGTTTTCATTTCCGAAATGTTCTTATTTTCGCCACTGCTAAGTTGCCCAGTTTACCAACTTGCCCAGTCTGCTTTCCAGTTTAAATGCTTTATTTTAGTTGCATGTTATTTGCATGTTTAGTTCCCAATCTTAGCTTAAGTGTTGTTTATATTTCGTAGTTCAGTTCCCACCCCTAATTTAGAGCGTGGCGGCATCGCCAAAACCCTTTCTAAGTGTGGAAATGCATAACGGATGCTACCGTTCCTCGTGGGTTCGACACCCTAACTTACCATGTACTAACTAATAGTATTTTGGAAAGTGGGAACTTCCAAAATACCAAAATTGAACTACTCCCTTTTCCTATGTTAGTGAGGCTTTTTTCTTTATGGAATTTAAGAAAGTTATATTTAGCGAGTTTAATAAAAAAAATAAAGTAGTAAAAAAGTAAAGTGGGAAAAGAGAAAAGAGTAAAGTATTGGCGGAATATTTTTTCAGTAGAAGGGATCACTTAGAGCATCTTTAACCATTTCACTAAACTCAAACTCATTTTAATGTAAATCTTAACCTAAATATTGATTTTGCTCCAACCATTTACACTAAACTCAAACCCAAAAGAATATTCCCCCCTCACTAACTTTTTATACTTTTCAATCGTATCTATATATTTTATTTAAATTACGCACTAACCCCATGACATTTTATCAATATCTTTAATTAAATTAAATGATATAATATAAAATTTATTAATTAATATAACTAAATATAAAATTTATTATTCATTGAATAATAAATTACAAAATTTAGAATATTTTTTATTATATTTGATAGCCTATTTTATTTTAATATTAATGTACATATAGTATTTAATTAACTATTAAATAATTGTTTCCATGCATTTTATATGCACCGATAGTTATGAATCTATATAATAAAATTGGGTTATGTACTTGAAAAAAGTGACGGCTCGTTGTTAGTATAAATAATACTCCCTCCTTCGACAAATAATAGATCATTTGTGTATGACCGAGTTTTAATGTCGAATTGGTAAAGTAAGAGAGAAAGGGAAAAAAATAAGAGAGAATGAGAAAAATAAGAGAGAAGTAGTGTTAGTGGAATGTGGGTGATGCGTATTTTAGAGTATCTAAACCGTTCACACAAATTATCAAGTTTAAATAATTAACTCTAATAATACTATATCGCAAGATTACAGTGTTGTAGTAGTATTTCAAGTATCGATCCACATGGAGGTAAAGATTGTTTAACTTAAGAACATATAAAAGCATACAAAGAGTTGACTCTTGATTTCGAAAGTTAAAGAAAAAATAAGAAACAAGTTAACTAAAGAAAGACTATTCAAATGAGAAAATTTTCACAAGGTTCCACTTGGGTTTGTATGTTCTACACCTTTTACGAAATACATGAAGGGATTAAAACATCAACCTAATCACATACCCGAACAAGTAGTTCACAATTAGCTGAACACGTAACCTATGAACCAATTTTCAATGTTTATAAACTCTGAGCTATTGGAGAAATAACATCTACTATGATCACCTACTTAATCCACTATCAAATTATCCCTACGAACAATTCTAATTCAATAGATACCAACAATCGGGCATTCCTAAACTATGTTAAAGAGACGATAGCAAAAGAAAGAACAACACTACATTATTAGCCAAAAACATAGTGTATAAACATTAAGCACATTGTTAGTAACAAACATAGAGTTCAAAGGGTAAAACATCCATACAAAGCCTAGATTACAACTTGGAGCAACATAGAGAGTTTAGCCTAAACACATGGTGGAATTTGCTCCCAAAACCATAGGAAACTTTCTCAGTTAGTGGAATTGGGATTTGGAGAGGGGTCGTCGAATGGGGGGGAATTTCTTCCTTTTTTTCTTCCCCCTTTTCTTTTTTTCCTCTCCCTTTTCTGTGAATATGTCCCCCCTCCTAAAAAACCCCCCCGAAACCAATTTGAAACCTAAAATTCGGCTTTTCAAGAAAAACGCCCGACCGGCAAAATGGTGCCAACCCGGGCGTTTTTGATGCGAAAACGCCCGCCCGGGCGTTTTCCCGGTTTTTGACTGCTTGGCAACCGTCAAATAGCCCTTCTTCACGAGCTCCAATTAGGCGTGCAATATACCCACACGAAGCTATTTCAAAGACGAAGATAATGGTGGTAAGATAAAGAATTTGGGTACCATCTTAATAGGCAACGAACAGTTTCAATCAGGCCTCCCACTTACATCTATAAAGTAAATATAATAATCAAGCTTTAATGATTAATTGATAGATGATTTTAATGTACAAAATAAAAAATCATGGAGTAAAAAGTATTATTTGATTCACATCAGTGGGGTAAGAAAGAAGGAGAAAAAGTAAGAGAGAAAGAGAAAAAGTAAGGAATCTTTCCTAAATGAATGTGATCTATTTTTGTGGATGGCTAAATATGGAATTTTGATCTATTTTTTTTGGATGGAGGGAGTAGATTATTTTTTTTTTAATATATTGAATAATATAATAATAATGGGGTCACCCATATTTAATAACTAAATCAAATATTAAATATGATTAATTTGGTTACTTCCAACAAATCTTTCCACGCCCCTTCTTTCAAAAATTTTTTTCCCCGTATTTTAATTTCTTTCCTTCCTTCTTCTATTTTGATAAAAAAAGAATTGATTTGGACTTGAATACAATAAAAAACTTGAAAAGTGTTTTAGTATACTTTTGTGAAATATAAAGATAGGTATTTTTTTTTCAAAAAACCCATAATGAGATTGGTTTTGCAGAATGTTGGAGGTATTATTTTATTGTTGGAGATGGACTTACTAATACACAAAGGACACATGTGGATTAGTGGATCTAATATTTTTTAGAAAATCCATTTTCAATACAACCCTTCCCCTCTATCTTTTCAGTCTCTTGTCTAATTTAAATAATTGTCTTAACTCTTCACGAGAAATGTAATTGTATTACCCCCCGTCCCAAATAATTGTCTCGGGTTTAAACCCGAGCACGAGTTTTAAGAAATGCAATGAAAAGTGAATTGAAAAAGTTAGTGAAATGTGAATCCTACTTTTATGTACTATTAGTTTTATAATAAAATGTGAGCAAGACTAAGTTAGTGGACTATAGGTTCACTACCAAAGATTGTATAAAATGTGAAATTGGACAAATTATGGGGACCGATAGAAATGAAAAAATGGACAAATTATCGGGACGGGTAGAGTAGTTAATTAGCATTTCCAAAAAATTTATTACGAAAAGGCTTATGACTATTATGACTCCACTTTATTATTATATATTAGGAAGTATAATATACTCCCTCCGTCACACATAATTTGAGACATTTTAACCCGGTACGGGTTTTAAGAAATCTAATGGAAAGTGAGTTGAAAAATTGGTGGAATATGAGTCCTACTTTTAAAGTATTAGTTTTATAATAAAATGTGAGTAGAAATGAGTTAGTGGAATATGAGGTCCACTACAGAAAATGGTAAAAGTGAAATGAGATAAATTATGTGGAACGCCGAAATGGAATAATGGGTGAATTATTGGACGGGAGTATAATGTAATAATTGATCTCTTCCAGTTTTCATAGAATCATGCTTTTTCTCTAACTCCACTGGGCTTATTATTTGGGATTTTTTTTATTTATTATTGCTACTACTAGTTAGTCTCAGTGACAAAGGTTAAATCAACTGGGTATTAAAGTCAAAACATTTGTTTCAATAATATAAGACGCAGAGTACGATTTTACTGAAAAATTCCTGTTTCCATAATAAATTACAAGTCTTGGTTCTACGTTGTGAGTTTTGGAATAGGGGTATTTCCCCTTGAGAAAATGTTGCTTTTAAAAAAAAGTTTTGTGATTTTTTTGGAATATGGTTCTAGTAATTTATTTACTAATCGCATTTTTGCGCATTTATTTTTGTGAGTTTTGGGATATGGTTCCACCCCGAAAATGTTACTACTCTGTTTCATATTTTTTTTTTTTTTAACGAAAAAGGGTTGAATATTTTAATTTTTTTTTAAAAACTCAGCACCAAACTATTTTTTACATCACCTGCGTATATCCATTAGATTCCATATCTAAAAAAATTAAAAATAGTTCTTAGTTCACCTTTTAATGTAGTAGTACTTAATTATTGCCCCATGACCCTTTTTTTTTTTGAAAATGTTTTTTTAACATTTTTACCCATGTCATTTCTTATTAAATTTTTATTTTGTATTTTATACATTCTTGTCCTCATAAGCATTTATTTCTTCTAATTAAGGTGAATGAGATTTGCTATTCTTATAATTATGGCATACCCCTAATATTTCATTAATTAACTAATTAGTTACAATAAATCTCTATCTGACAATTTTATAAGTTGATTGCGATTCATTTAAAATTTCCCCGCAAATGATGATAATTTTTTCTTAGTCAATTGCACTATTCAATGATCATTTTATTTATAATTACTTCAATATGCAGACTTTGCATTGGAAGAAAGATTTGAAATTTTTGGGGAAAAAGAAATGGTACAGAAATGTGGTTATTTGCCATTGGCAATTTCTTTACTTGGTGGGGTTTTGAGAGAAAAAAAAATCGATTGTTGAGTGGAAATCAGTAAATGAGAACATCAAAGCAGCCATATATGGAGTTGAAGAGCAGATTGATGGAGTGCTAAATTTAAGCTATGAAAGTTTACCCTTTTTTTGGGAAGCCTTGCTTTCTCTTGATGGGTATTTTCAAGGGGGACGAAATCATAGATGCTTGGCGTCTATATAAGATGTGGATAGCACAAGGCATGATTTAATGAAAAATATTGGAGAAAAAGGAGGACACTTTAATGGATATGGCTGAGCTGTACTTAAGTGAGTTAGCCTCCAGGTCCATTGTTCAAGTTAAAATTTAACCTTGATTATGAAGCAAGTAGAAATTTAAAGTATAATACATGCAAACTTCATGATGTAGTAAGAGAACTATGCTTAAAATTTGGGAAAAAAAGGACATTTTGGTGTGCAGAGTTTGGAGTATAAAGGTGGGAAACTTAGTACCTTACTACAGGAAGCTTGGTCGCATATGAAGAAAACAACATCGGGGTAATATATTTCAGAAATGAAGTCGAGTATGAGCATATAGTTGCTTGGGGAGAAGATACTTGGGAGCATATAAGGTCTGTTCGATTATTCAATCGCATAGGATCGGATGTTGTTGAGTTCCCCCCAAAAAAGTATTGTTGATTTCAAAAATTTTCAAATTGGTAAGAGATCTATTTTTTTTTAGATTCAAATTTGCAGGGGGGAAAGTTCCCAAAGAGGAATCACTAAACTTGTTACCTTAGAAGTTTGCGTTTACAAAGATGTAAACTTTAAGTTTCCCTTCTTCCATGAAGAATTTGGATATATGGATACCCTTGATTTGAGCTATTCAGAGAATATTGAATTTCCCAAATGTATTTAAGGAGATGTTGGATTAAAACATTGATTCTTCCTATCTATGGAAAAAAAACATTAGAAATTTTTTGACTAAGTTTGGGATGGGGGAGTATATGATTTGGAGACTCTACTATTCTTTGATAGCAGATGCCATGAACTTAAATGTATGGACAGAATGAAGAATCTCCGTTTTTTTATGGCATCAATATACGATAATGAAAGCTTGTCAGCTATAATGAATGACATTATGAACTGGAACAAGATACAGGATATCCAAGTATCCATTCGGAAAGTTGCGACTTAACAAGGACCCGAATGCTGGAGAAGGCTTTGACATGTCCCAATCTTTATCAATTGTATATCTTTTTCTAAGCTGGGGAAGGGCCCTCCCAAAGAGGCGGGAGTGATTTTGATCTCTGAACGGGGGTTTTTGAATTTTAAAGGACCGAGATTGAGGATGACCCAAATGGGGATACTGGGAAAGCTTCCTTTGCTTGATAATATTGCGATTACATAAGGAATCATTTGTTGGGGAGGAGATGAGGTGTCCAGCAAACAGTTTTCCTCGCCTCAAGAACCCCAACATTAAGAGGTTTGCCAAAGTTGGGGGTGGAGAGTGGAGTCAGGAGCCATGCCCCTTCTCTCTAAATTAACAATGGGGGAGTGTTCTTGTTTGGAGATGGTTCCAGAGGGATTGAGTGGCATTTCTACCCTTCAGACTCTCGTAATAAAAAAATGCCGGAATTGACCCAAAAGGTTATCACCAGCAGGACATGATTTACAAAAAGTCCGCCATGTCCCTTCAATTATCTTCAAGGAATAGTCTTCACCAGGTATCTCATTTCTCACATTTTTCTTTTTTCAAGTTTGGCAAAAAAAAATCAAAGTCAATCATGTCATTGTTTATTTACAGGTGAATTACTACCTTTCTCCAAAGGGTACATTCCTTGGTAAGGTTTTAATGACTCTGTTACTCTTTGTAAGATTTATCCCCTTTTATTTTATTTTATTTTTTTTTGTTGCAGGTTAAATTTTCCCCTTCTTTCTTCAGTTACGTTGTTGTATTTCTCTGAGTGTTTTCCCTTTTTTCTCTTTTTTTCTGGCCGGGGAAAACATTCCTAAATATGTGTTTGTGTATAAGTAATTGCTTGGAATCTTGGTAATTTAAAGTTGTGTTGTGTGGGTTAATACCATAGTTATATTTGAAATGATGTTACGTTTGAATTGAATTGATGTTGTGTTTGAATTGAATTGATGGTTTGTAAATACTCAAATGTTGAAATTGAATTATTGTATATTTGTGTTTTCGTTGAATTTGGTTTGTAATGAATTGCTCGATTAACCATTGTTTAAAAATCGATCCATTAAAGGATCATTGTACACTTATAGAGGGAAATATTATTTTTTTAGTACTTTTTTAAGAGATTTGATTGAATCTCTTTCTATAAGGATATTTTTTGGGTTTTTTTTTTCTTTGTTTCAACATCTTTTGGGCAAAATATTCGTCAATTGGGCTTTTTTATCGATCAATGTCGATTCCAATGTTGCCACAACACTTCTTAAACCCCAAACTCCACTCATCCAAATTGGAATCCTTTATTTCTTTGTTATGTCAAGTGACTAAATTCCTGGATAAAATTTAAATAATTGGTTGGGGTTTATTGAGTTGTCAACTAAAAATTCCATTTTGAGAATTTGAGAATACGGTTGTAAATTACTAAATATTCTCATATAGTACTATTCTTGATATTTATCCCTTTTTGATAATCATACTTTCAGGAACATGGAATTTTTGCAATGTTATTAGTTAATGCAGTCAAATTAAAGCCTAATGCAAATGAGATTTAGATTAGGGCATCAATTTAGTTAAGGACCACTGGATTTAGGACATCAATTTAGTTTTATTAAGTTATTTTTTATGTCCTATAATCTAACCCGCAGTCAAAGTAAAGTCTTATGCAATACTAAAAACATGTATGAGATTTAACTACCTCAATTTAAATTTATGAAGCTATGTAGGACTAGTTACTACATTCTTTCAATATTTTAACTGAATCTAGCGACGCTTAATTTTAAAAAATTTCAATATCAACTAATTGTCTCAATATAAATTTAATTTATTCTGCAAGATTCATGAACAATGCAATTTTATAAATTTTACTTTTTACAACAAAACTCCTATAAAAATAAACTGTTACCAACGACAGAAATGGACATGAAAACGTCATCTCATACAAAAAATAAAAATCATAAAATAACCGTAAATCTAAATTGAAAATCACAAATTAAATAAACTGAAAAAAATCGACACCTACGTTGCTATAGTTGATCCGTGTTATGAAAGAAAAATGGATTATTATGGTTGTATCAGCTTCGTTAGTGGGTTTGTGGGCTTATTGGGGGGTTTAAGTAATTAGTAAAGGGGAAAATTGGGGTTTAAAAATATGAAGTAGAAAACAAAAAATTAAACCACCATCTCGGCATAGAAGACGCCGCCGATGGTAGAGATGGGCAGGGATCCGACGGCGTGGAATCGGCGGCCGATGGAAGGCTATTCCGGCTTGAAGGGTTCAAATTTTTGTAGAGCAATATTATGCTGCTCACTTTTTAACAACGGTGATGCTCAGTAGAAAAGGGAAAAAGCTGCCTAATACTCAATTCTTAATGTTTGTAATTGACCCTTTTCGAGCAAGCGGGGAGAGCTATTTCCTCTTCTCACCATCAACGATTGAATATTGCAGCAAGTAAGTATATTTCATTTTTTATTTTTTTTTTTTAGTGATTATTTTATTAAAACGACTCGCAATTTATGATTTTAGTAATACTATAGTGATGCTACTTGAATAGGAGTAACTTGTATTTTTTCCCCTCTTTTTTGTGTATGTCTATAATTTCATTACAATACTACCATTCTATGTTCTGTAGCTGAGCTATGTGGATGCTTCCCTGAAAAAAAAATTTTCTCTTTGTAAAGGAAATTTAAAGACTTGGTTGTAGAAGATTTCCAGATTTAATTTTCATTTCCAGTTGGAGAATTTCATGTATTGAGTTTTTTTACTTTCTTCCATTTGTTTGAAGTATTTTGAGAAAAAAATATACAGTCGTTGTGAAAAACATAATTCTACAACTAATAATCATGTTCATCTAGAAAAAAAAGAGTTGTGACCACGTATAGCAAAATGAAAAATGTTAAAACTCTTAAATCTTGTCCCCCTATTGATTAATAAACCTCCCCTTATAAGGCGATTTAATGGGTGAAATACCTATTTCTAATAGAAAAGATGAACATGTCTACTAGTTCACAATAAATAAAATGGAAAAACAAAAAATGTGAATTGTCTAATAGAAAAAATAAATTTGGAATGCAAAAAAATTTAAAATATAAAACTAAACAAATCAATCAAATCCTAACAAGCTAATAGCATTCCCAAGCTCTCCCTAAAAAAATTCCTTATTCTCCAAAATTCCCCCCCATCGGCCCCCCAAAATTTTTCCTCAAATTTTTAAAATTTTGTAATTGCTTTCCCAAAGGTTTCTCCCCTTTTTTTTTCCCTAAATTTAAAATTTCATTTTTATATCACTAAAATTAAAAAAAAAAAAAAAAAAAAAGCCAAAAAACGCCGGAACCCCGCCCCGGTGGGGATGATTCGGCGATAAATCAGCGATAAAGGGGGTTGGGGGGTTAACCCAGAATTAAAGCCGAAAAACCCGGGAAAAACTCCCCCCGGCCCGGGGA
>NW_025951830.1:0-3217 GCF_023119035.1 Salvia hispanica
TTTGGCAAAAGTTTAAATTTTATGGAAATAACCTCATCGTAGATATTGCATAGTAGTAGTACTTTTTCTTTGTGTACATTGCAACACATTCACAATCACAGCCCATTGAGCTCTATATTATTCAAGTGGAGTATTTTTCAGCACTATTCATAAACCTTCAGTAAGAATTGAACACTATAATGAGCACATACTTTTTTTATTTCTCATTTTTTTAATTCTTGAACCGGTCAAATTAAGTAAAAGTCATAGTACTATTCAAAATATAATATTTTAATGCGAATACGGGTTTATTTAATTTTTTAGCTCAAACTTTGAATTTACAAGTATTTATTTTGAGTTGTATATAAACCATTATCTTTTAAAAAAAATAAGTTCGTGTAAGACAATCTGAGGAATAAAGAATAATTAAACCAGTCAATTCATGAGCTAATTAATATACCAACATTGTAAAACACAAGAAAATAAAAATTAAATTATATGTAATTGAATATGAGCTTGACTACTCATATTTGCTTAAGACTAAAATTTCTGTGTGTTCAATTTGTTTTACTCGAATCAACCTTTTCAAACGTATTAAAAACAAGCAAAAATTACCAAGTCAAAGTTAGATACTACAATCTAGTGAATCATTATCACATGTAACACTCATTTCTAAATAAGTATCCCAATATGGCCTATCCGTAATATTTAATTCATTAATTCAAACTGATAAGTACACGCAATCACAATTTTAAATGACATTTCTCCTTCAAAAAATAGAAATGATCAGCACGACAGTTGAATGGGAGCAGATTGGTTTGTAAATACTCCACATCTTACAAAACAATAGCGTAACTAACTAGACATGTATTCATGATGTTGATTAATAACAAAGAAGTTGAGTAATTATTAGTATGTATTCATGATGCATATTTTATCATATTGTTCGCCTGCACCATGCACATTTCAAACTTTAATTTAATACGGAGTATTTTGTGTTCAATCTCATTGGTTTGTCTATACTTCGTAATTTAAATGACTATTTGTTAGTACAAATATGTGCCACGTCATGCATGCTAGTATTTCATTAAAAGTTTGAACTTAATGATTTATTGTTTCGTTTTTTGAAAAGTATGAATTCGACTAGAATTTAACTTCGTGATTTAGGCAATTTGAAATAATGTAAAAACAAAAAAAATGAATGATGTATTCCACTCCATTTGTAATAGGTATAATTGGTTAGGGGCTATAGCGTGATGGGCTAAGATGGGAATGTGTGTGGGCTTGAAAATTAAAAATTAGATCCAATGAGTAGTATGTATGAAATGTCAACTCGTTTTGAGCTTGTGCTCATTAATTTCATCGAACTTAAAAGCGTTTGAAGAAAAATTGAATAATCAATCAAATTGTGGGATGATAAATAGTCATCCAATATACACCAAAGTTTAAAATGGACTAAACTATGTAAACTAAATATTTGAATGGACTCAATTAATTTGTTTATCATGTCTTATAACTCAAACGAAGAAGGTTAACCTGTAGATAATAATTTTAAAGTTAATTCAAATTCTAATGGATACATAGTACTAGTATTACCAAAATATAAATACATACTAGTATTATAAAGATAGACCAATGGCCACGTATCCGACTATCAATTTAATTGTTCTAGGGACTAGGGTGTTTAATAGCTTCTAAAAGAAATCAATAATGGTTTCCTATCTCCTGAAAAACACCTGGTTGCATCCAACTATTTTAGGTTTAATTAATTAAGGCCTTCTTCTCAATTTAGGAAAGTTCTATATTGTAAATCACGTTAGAGCATCTTTAAGGGGAAGGGTAAATGGAGAGGTAAATGGACATAACTACCATATTTATCTTTTCTATATAAAAAATTATTCTTCAAGGGTAGGGATATTTGAGAAGGTATTATACCTTCTTTTATTTGTGAATATATATTTACCTCTTCTTGGTAGAAAAGGTAAAAAGTTAGTTATTTTTGTTTACTCTTTTTAATTTACTTTCTTTCCTTGGAGTCTATTACTTTTTAAGAATGTATAATAACTTTTTTGAGAAGGTAAATGAGAAATATAACTTCTCAATATACCTTTTCCCTTGGAGATGCTCTTACAAATCCTTTTCTAGTCATCAAGTCGTTGGTGACATTATCGGAGACTAGGTTTATAGCTAAGTTTTGCAATTAAATTGACTGCATAAAGGCTCCAAAATAATTCCAGTCATCATATTTATACAAAGACTAGCTTTAATTTCACAAACTCACTAGAGACTCTTTTACCTCCTAAAATTCAACAAAGTTTAATTATGCATCCATTCCGAATAGCTTGATTAATTAAGAACTCTGATCTGAATAATCTACGATAGTTTCCCAAAAATTGAAATAAGACCTCTAATGAGATTCTAATTACAAGTTGAAAGAATATGGACCATCCTACGAAATTCTCGAGCGTGACAGCTAGCCAGATTCATATATATTGACGATGCACACATGTTGTAACTAACTTTAAAAAAAAGGAATTTTTGAGACGTAGTTAAGATTGTATCTACAAATTCTTGTGAAAGTTCATCTTTTTTCAAGATTCCTTTTCCTGTAACTTTCACATAATCATTGGTGATAGCCCAAAAATTCCCATCGCATAGAGATAGATCATAGTTGCAACTTGTAATATTCCCTTTCAACAACATAAATTAGCAAGAATTGAACAATTGGTGTTTGCTGTCAAAGTTTTCCAAATATGTAATTTTTTATTGACTGGTGTGAATGGTGATATGATCGGATGTTGATTTTTTACGACATCATATCATGCATATACTATAAGATAGTAGATTGTTTTGATCATGCATGATGTAATAAAAAGGCAACAACATTAGTCCAATCTTAGCTGAAGTTTTTATTAGAAGATTAATGTTATTGTTGTGTGCTTTCTTGAAATCTAGAGTGAGGAATTAATGAGAGAAAAAGATTGCACATTTTATTCTTTCTAGTAGTAGTATTATTTTCAATCTTGAAGTTTCTGTGAGCACATTTTAAACGTGGATAAAATAAATCAAGATTTAATTGCTTGGTACCTCCAAATTGTTTGTAATTATCCTTTATCAAGATTTTGGGATATGTTAATTATTACAAGCAGAGAAATAAATCAAAACCCAACTTGGTCCACAGAGACCGAAAAAAAACTTATCTTCAGCGTACCTTTTGCCTTTTACAATATTCCAGAAG
>NW_025951831.1:0-1080 GCF_023119035.1 Salvia hispanica
AAATCCTTATCCTTTATCAGTGACATAGGTGTATTTAACAAAACTTGAAGATACTATATATTTATAGATTTATGATAAGTAGAACTCTCCATGATGAACATTTAGTTTCTTCTATCACTTAAAATTAATCATTAGCTTCCTTGATATGCTTCACTCTAAACTTGACCAACAGAAGCAATGAAAAACGCTAGAAAAGCTATGAGAGCTATAAACTCAACATATGTAACCACATAGTACCCTGAAGTTCTACAAAGTTCAAACTAAGCATAATAGACTACGAAACAAAAAAACAAACCTGCTTCCTTGTTTGGAACTGTAACATAGACAACAATGCTGGGTACAGTCGTCTTACTTGCTTCCATCCTTACAGTATGAAATTTCTTACTCTCAGACTGACTACCAAATTTCGTCCTGTTTTTGAAGGAGCACAGACGTCAATCATTAGATTGGAAAGAAAAATCCATTGAACAACTAATGCAAATATCCAATCATCCTACCGGAAGAGAGGGGAAAAAGGGAGAGACTGAGCACACCCTGTTCTCGAAGATAGAGAAACGGCACAGAGATTGGAGAGGCCAAAACTAAGAACACAAAAGGCACCAACCAGAGGGAGTCGCCTACGGACCACTGTGGAGGAGACAACGGATGAGAGTCTTAGTGCCATGATGAGTATTTGCAATTCAGACCCCTAAGTAAAGAAAGCCAACACCATTACTCTATCTAGTTTATACAGATGAAAATTACAATTTCCAAGTAGCTAAACCACTGCATTCAACTTAGTTTCATATAATTTTTTTAGTACTTTCTGAGATTGGTTATTCATCATCTATGCATAAATATTCCACTGCACATTACTTCCTCTCTCTAAACGATTCTTCATCTGAGGTTTCTTATAATCGAAATTGAGTACAAAACAGCACTATCAGCTCAAATTGAATAGAGAAATGATTCAAAAGGCTATATCCTGAATAATTCAAAAGATAACTGCTGTAGAACTAGGAATGTGATTGATGTGCAACTAATAAACTGTAATTATATGCTAACAAAACGAAATTGCCGCGCATGATACGATACCTAGCT
>NW_025951832.1:0-7013 GCF_023119035.1 Salvia hispanica
TACATTAACTAAAAATCATAAAAATAACATAATAAAAAAAATCCGGGCTTCCACACACGAGCCACCTTGAATCTGTTATAGTTTGCCGCTAGCCGAACGGGGGTCCCGACGGTATGACATGTTTCTCTTTTAGGTCTTAATTTTGTATTGGGCTAGTTGTTGTTGTCCATCGCTAGATGTTGCTCTTGTACAAAAATTTAGAGATAGTGAAAATCGCGTTTATATAGTTTTTCAAAAATTAAAAAAAGAATTAATTTTTTTTTAAAGAATTAAAAAAAATTAAAAAAAGAAAACAAAATTCGGGCTGGCCGATCGGGCCGCCACAATGGCAGGCCAGCGATCGGCCAGCCCACGCCGATCGGCTCGCCGATTTCCGCTGGCCGCCTCCAATGGTTCGGCTAGCCGATCGGCCAGCGCCGCGAATCGGCTAGCCGGTCGCTAGCCGACCATTGGAGATGCTCTAACATTCCACTAACTCATTTCAATCACATATCATTTAAAAATAATATGTACAAGCGGGGACCCCTGTTCCACTAACTTTCTTCCACCCACTTTTCTTAACATTTCTTAAAATTCGTGCTGAAAAGAAATGAGACTCCTATTTGTGGACGAAGGGAGTAGTAATTTTACTATAATTATTTCTACTAGATTAAAATTTAAATAATACACTCTCCATTTACATTTATACTAATAAAATTTGAAAAAACAATTTGTGCTTGTTATAGTGTAAACTCAAAAATGAGTATATTTTGTTCAAAAATCTGAAATAGGATGAATTTCGCAGAATAATTAGAGCTATTTTTCTACTCTATTTTGGATTTATTACGAGGATGTACTCAGAATACTATTTCATCCCTTTTAAATTGTTTTGATCAAATAAAACCCATGAGTAAAAGAAAGAGATAAAAATGTTTCAATAATTATAACACACTGCAACATGATAATATGGCTATTAATACATACCCACTAAATATACTCCACTCTTGACTATTTTCCCTCACCAAATTATGCACTCCCTCATTCCGGCTAAAATGACACATTTTTAGTTGGCACGAGATTTTAGAAGTTGTTGGTTAATATGGTTAATTGAAAAGAGAAAGATTGAGTGTAAATGTTAAATGGAGAGAAAAAAATAGTTGAATATGTAGGAGAAAGAAAAAAGTTGTAAAATGTATTAATTAGAGAGAGAAATTTATTAAAAAAAATTATATTATATTGATTGAGACAAACTAAAAAAAATTGTCTCATTTTAATTGGGACAGAAAGAGTAAGCATATACTAGTATTTAAGTTTGCATGAGAATTGACAAGGACAGTCTGGTTTTGGTTTTAAATTTTATGTGCAATTTGAGTATCCAAAATAAAAACAGGCGATATATGAGGAAGTGATAAAATTACACGTATAAATTAGTACTACAGTTATGCACGTAATAATAGCAAAAATGATAAAATAGAGAAAATTGGGACCAGCTTTCCACTCAAAGAAGCCAGTAGAAATGTACGCATGGGAGAAAGCTCTTGTGGTTTGGTAACCGCCCCAATATCAACATGTTTCCTTTCTCTATTATATTTACGTGTTTTTATTTTTTTCAGAACTTTATTTGTGCGTCATAGTCACAGATATATGATACAACATAATGTAATTGAGCATAAGCTTTCAGAATAGCCATTAGCCAGTCCAAAAATTAAAATTGAAATCAAAATTAAAATAAAGCAACCTACTAAAATGCATTGTTACATTTTCGCAGTATGTTGAAACCCTTGAATCCTTGATGATAATCATGTTTCATAAATATATAGGAGCACTTGATAATCCTCTTCCTTTACAAATTTTTTTAGGGAGAGGAGAAACAAATTTCTACATAGTATCCAAATAGAGTCAAGTTGATGCGAATCTCTTTCTTTGTCTGTATATATAGAAGTGTGATGCGCATTTCGGCCCACACATGTAGGAGCGTGTTGAAAGCCTCCATTCTTGTTCCGTATTGACTTAATCCATATCGACTTAACGCTGATCCCGGTGAGTGATCCATTTTTACAATATACTCATTCCGTCTCATAAGAATATGCGCTCTTTCATTTTTAATCCGTTCCACAAGAATATGCACTTTTTAATTTTAAAAAGTCTTTTATCTCTAATGAGGTGAGACTCATTCTCCACTAATAATACTTTAATTACTTTTTTTTCTCTATCTTTCTCTTTAATTTTAAAAAGTCTTTTATCTCTAATGAGGTGAGACTCATTCTCCACTAATAATACTTTAATTACTTTTTTTTCTCTATCTTTCTTTTACTTTACCAATTTTACATTAAAACTCGTGCCGTATCCAAAGTGCGTATTTGGGGACGGGATTATACAAGAAAAGCCTATGCATTTGTATTTTCAATTCGTGAGACAACCGTACATAATTTTATCCCACGCCCATTTTTCTAGTCGAATAAAATAGTATCATGATCATCAACATAAATCCAAAATGAAATTAATTTGCCAACCCCGTCGTCCTCTTGTATGGATAGGTATATTATATATTTACCAACCAAAACTTTTCTACATGTCTTTTCCAAAAACCAATCATTATCAAACGGATTATAATCTATAGCCATCTCACTGTTCCACTACAATTTCTGCTTTTCCAATTGTCTATAATAGTGAAGACCTTTTCGATTTAGGGGCAAATGTCATCGATTTGGGATATCGCTCTCATTATTTCGGGAAACCTTTATATCCATTAAAGAACTTAGAAATACTTTATGTATAGTTTATGCAAGTAGTTGGGAATGGAAAGAAGAATGTAGAACCTACAAAATAATAGTATATCCTTTCCCAAGTAGATCACTTGGCCAAACTAGGAGTCCTGGTTGAAATATTCCATAAATGTTAATAGGTATCATATTCCACTAACTTTTTTCACTCATATTTTATTGAAAAGTTAATATATAAAAATAAGATATACATTCCACTATCTTTCTCCAACTTTCCTTAATATTTCTTAAAACCCTTAACTCAAATGAGACTCTTAAAGTGGGAAGATGGAGTAATAAATTGCAGTCCCGGCCCTTGCACTGCATCATGCTGATGTCATCCTAGGTAAAGTTGGTAGGGCATTTTGGACATTAGGATAAGATTGCGACTTGGATCAACTAAAATCTTGACTCAAACTTGACTATCATAATAAGAATGTCGAATTTTGTATTCATGAGTTGATATATTAACAATAATATGGTTCACTCATTTCAAAATATACACCAATCGTCAATAACTAAACTTCACTTTCTTGGATAACTTATTTCATTTCACATATCTGTTCCACCAACTTGATTTAACGTAATCATTTATTAAAATATTTACCGCCACGTAGTCAAAATATATACTTCCTCCGTCCCACGTAATTTTCCACAATTTAACTTGCACAATTTTAAGAAATATAATAGAAAGTGAGTTAAAAAGTTGGTGGGATGTGGGTCCTACTTTTAAAGTACTATTGGTTTTATAATAAAATATAAGTAGGAATGAGTTAGTGGAATATGAAGTCCACTACCAAAAATGATAAACGTGAAATGAGACAAATTATGGGGAAAGCGGACTAAATGGAATCTGGGTAAAATTATGTGGTACGGAGGGAGTACTATTTAGTTCAATAAACTTTATTTAATGTAAAAGAAGCCACACTTAATATGAATTTAAATTTTTAATATCGAATTTTTAAGTTTAAATATAAAGTGGATATTTAAACTTGAATATATTGAATGAAATAGAAGCCATACTTTATATAAATTTTAAATTTTTAATATCGAATTTTAAGTTTAAATATAAGGTGGATATTTAAACTTGAAAATTCATTATTATTGGTACTAACAGATCTAAAAGGAATTTGTTGATAGATATTATTAGTAATATGATTTCAAGCCCTTTTAATTGTCTAGAATAATAATAAAAAAAATAATAGGAGTATATATATGTTTCTTATACAAATACGAAAATATATATGTTGACAAATCAAATTCCCAACTTGAAAAAATAAAGTAAAAGAGTCGGCAAGAATATATTGTACCGCATGAGTAACTTTTGTCCTACAAATTAATCAACGATAATTATTTTGTTGCATTGAAATTGGATGTGATCAAGATCATAAAATTGACAGAAACTTGGATTAATTATACTAATTAAACAATACTTTTTTAGTGTTATCGAAGCCACATTTGTCTGGACATTGCCTTTAATTTGGTGGCTGTTGTGGAATATGCAATGAGACTTAGATCTTCCCACTTTAGAATTTTTCATTAAGTGATGATATATGTGTGACGCAGATAGATAGGACATTTAAAAAGCAATCATCAATTTTTATGTGGGACTTATAGATCACTACCTTAAAATAATTGGTTGATTAATGGAGTACTATGTGTTTGATGTTATGCTTATGAAATGCTTGCAAGAGCAATGTTTCATCCAATTTATGCACTTTTCAGTTTGAGTAATTAGTATAATTATGATCAATTTCTTTGTGAATTTACCTACTCTTAAATGCTATATGATTATCTAATTCTATATACCTACTCATAGTCATAAAGATGACAAATTAAACAACTCCGATTCTAACCAAATTACCAGCCTCGATCGCAATCTATAAAATTGTTTATATATCGTACTTCATTTATATGTCAATTTCCTGGCATGATTTGGTTTGTTAATTTCCTAGTTTGGTATGGTTTAGAACTTTCAACTATGGATAAATTAGTAATCGGTTCAACTCAATTTAGTTCCAATAGTACTAATCGAGTTGGTAACATTTGGTTTGCAAATTAAATTTCTATACCTAATTATGAGTAAATGTCAAATTTAGTTGTTCCAGTTTAACATTAATTAATCACCATAATCACAAAAAAATGTAAGGGTTTTTCATATGCAGAATTATGACTTTAAAAAATTATTTGAATTACAAGACGATTTTAAAATGGAATTTACATCCAACAACAAATGCAATTAGAATTATATAAACAAGTACTCATTCCAACTAAATTGAGTCATATTTCTTTTTTAGTTTTGCAGAAGTATTGTCTTTCCTTTTTCTGAGAAAAACAAAACATCCAATTACTCCTACTTTATTCCATCATCTACGTACTTTACTATTTCTTGCTTGTGCTTTTGATTTTGTGAATTTTGTGATATTAAAAATTTAAATAATATTTTTTAATATATTATAATCATATTATACATATAAATCGAAACAAACAATGTTAAACGCACGTCAAACAATAGTGGTGTTCACATAAGGTATGTAGCATATTATTTCTCGTTATACAACATCAGAATTTTTGAATTCTACCTATAAGAATGATCTCAACATCAGAATTTTTGAATTCTACCTATAAGAATGATCTAAATTTGTATAGTTCTTTGTGATATTTCTCTTTCCTAAATCAAGGGATAGATCTGAATAAAGAGATCCTATTCCTATGATGTTCTTTTGGATCAGGTGAATACAATCTTCTTTTCACGGTGGATGACTTGCAACTTTCATCACTTTTATCATTTGATTTAAACCTTGAATCTTCTATTTTATTATTCTTACGATTTGATTATCATTTTTAATCGTTTTGATTATAATGTTGCCCAAAAGTACTTAATTTATTTCTTTTTTTTGAAAAAAAGTTTAGACTCTTTCTTATTTTATTATCTCTTTCCTTATCTTACTTTATTCTTTTCGTTTTTGTTTTTTTTTCTATTAAACTTTAGGAATATTGGCCCCTAATAATAGAAACTTTAAAAAAGTTGGATTTTTTAAAACTTTAAGTTGACAAAATATGTCAATTTTTTTTTCGTAATTTTTACAAAACTTAAAGGTTAATTTTTTAAATTTTTGGATAAATTTTCTTAAAACACTTCCAAAATTGTTCTTCAATCCATTAATATAGCCATAATTATTTTATTTGGAAAATAAAAAACCAAAAGAAATTTTTGGGAAATATATCAATTGAAAGACGTAAAAATCAAACTTTAAAAATTCCATATATTAAGCTAATATCTCTACACTTTAAGTATTAATTTTTTAAAATTTTTATTCAAAAAAAAACTTTAAATACTAAAGGAAAGAGTTTTCCTTTTTGTATTATATTTTTCCTTGTTCTAGTCGACCAAGCCCTCTTTGGCAAAGGTGTTTCTCAGTTCTACCAATGAACAAACTCAGCTCCCAAACGGACAGAAATATTTTTGATTAATTTCAAATTTTGTTTTAAAGATACTTTTGGAAAAAATATAGATAATTTGTAGAGACTTTTTCACTATAATTTACATTAAATTTAAATAAATTTTAAAACAATTAAAAAAAAGAAAAGAAAATCATTGGACTTAATCCCCCAATTTTCGGGGGGCCCCAAAAACCCCCCCACATGCATATATATTAAAATAATCAAATAGAAGTTAGAAAAGACATCATCTAAAGTAAAGCAACCCTTTTAAAGTAACCGGATACCACTTTACCAAAAAATTTATAAAGCTACACAACAAATTTTAAAAAACACAAAATATAGATTGCTATATGGTGTTTTATTACCAAAAATTTTGGATAAAACAAAATATTGGACCCCCTTTTTAAATTTTTTTTCCACGGAAATTTTTTTTATTCTCCCGGGGAAAAGATTTTGAATGATGGATTTTATTTTAAGAGTTAACCCCAAAACTCCCCCCATCATCGCAAAATATGAAAATGTATGCGTGTGAGTATTAAAATTAGACTATAAGATCATCACATCTTTTTAGTAGTAGAATTTTTTAAAAAGAGTAATTAAAAAAAAACTAAAGGAAACGAATATAAAATATGAGTACTATTACTTTTCCCAAAATTTTAAAAAACAAAAATAAATAATATCCTGCTTTAAAAAGAACATACACACTATATATGAATATAGAAGACCGAAAAAGCAAAAATATATTGTGATTCAAAAATTTCAAATATCTTAACACGTTTTAATACAATATCAATACATGAAAATTTCAAGATTTTAAGCAAACAACTA
>NW_025951833.1:0-2020 GCF_023119035.1 Salvia hispanica
TATGTTACTTCATTTAATGTGCAAACAACACATCAGTTAAACATGTTACTTCATTATAATAGTTTATAACTTCATTTTTAGAGTCATTTACTTCATTATAATGTTTTATTACTTCATTTTAGTAATAAAAACCTATTGTATAAGCAGATTATTTATATTACTTCATTATCATAACTTATTACTTTATCTTATCAATTTACTACTTCATTAAAAAGAATATGTACTTCATTTTAATCTGGAAACCACACATCAGTTAAGTTTAATCCTAAAACCCTAAACCCATACAACACAGTATATAGATAGTTCATATTTAGTGTCTATTACTTCATTACAATGTTTTATTACCTCATTTTACGAATTTACTACTTCATAGGATAATATATTAGTGCTTTAACTTCATTTTATCAAATTACTACTTCATAACAAATATTTTTTATACCTTTTTCCTCAGGAATTTTTCTTCCAGTAGCTGTCTTCTTGCGATGATATTTTAGTCCTACATCTGTTTCGATTAAAATCGGAAACAAATTTCAGAATATAATGAAGTAAATTAAGATTAAATATCTGGAAAGCTTAAAAGTGTATTACCTTCATCGGAAGTTCTGGTGTGACGCAACTGGCGTCCACTATCGCCCGAGGACTTCCTTGTGTCAACCATTTCGATTTTTCCAGATGAATAGCTTTGAATCGTCTATTTGGAGTAGAAGATGACCGTCAATTTAGAGAAATAAATCAACGTCGATTTGGAGAGAGAAATCAGCGTCGATTTACAGAGAGAAATCAGCGTCGATTTGGAGAAGAGATTCGTCGATTTGGAGAAGAGCTTCGTCGATTTGGAGAAGAAATAGAGAGAGAAGTGAAGACGGAGAAGAAATAGAGAGAGAAGTGAAGACGAACAATCTGTGAATGCAAACCGCGTGAAGTAAAATTCATCTATTCAAATTTTTTTACCCTACATGTATTTTGACCAAAATACCCCTGGATTGAAGTAAATTAATTACTTAATGAAGGAGTGAAATTATTAAAGTATTGTCTAATCTCATCCATTAAAAACTAAATCTAAGGGTCCTAATTTGGTCTCTAGTTCGGTCTTTAAGAGTGGATTTGTGGATAATAGGACTCTATATATATATATATATATATATATATATATATGGTCTTGTTAGGTTGAGATTATTTAGCTAAATTGAGAAATGAGATGCAATATGGGCCACTAATCCACAAGATTAACAAAATGTCAACAAATACCACATTATGTCAACAAGGGGGTATAATTGTCTTTTCATTAAATTGTGTTTGAAATCATTTTCTAAAATCCTCTCTAAAACTCTAGCTTCAACATTCAAACCTTCAAATCTTCAACATTCAAATCTTCAAATCTTCAAATCTTCAACATTCATATCTTCAAATCTTCAACATTCATATCTTCAAATCTTCAAATCTTCAACATTCAAATGTTCAAATCTTCGAATCTTCAAATCTCTTCAACATTCAAATCTTCAAATCTTCAAATCTTCAAATCTTGAACATTCAAATCTTCAAATCTTCAACATTCAAATCTTCAAATCTTCAAATCTTCAACATTCATATCTTCAAATCTTCAAATCTTCAACATTCAAATCTTCAAATCTTCAAATCTCTTCAACATTCAAATCTTCAAATCTTCAAATCTTGAACATTCAAATCTTGAACATTCAAATCTTCAAATCCTCAAATCTTCAACATTCAAATCTTCAAATCTTCAACATTCAAATCTTCAAATCTTCAACATTCAAATCTTCAAATCTTCGAATCTTCAACATTCAAATCTTCAACATTCAAATCTTCAAATCTTCGAATCTTCAACAATCAACATTCAATAAAATAACACTTATAATTCACATATCAATACCGAGAATATCGAATGTCAACAACTCGTATTAAAATGTCAACAACTAAAAAATAACACTTACAATTGACATATCAATACCGAGAATATCCAATGTCAACAACACGTTTTTAAAATGTCAACAACTAAAAA
>NW_025951834.1:0-4205 GCF_023119035.1 Salvia hispanica
CCAATCTGTTCACAGATGGAGTCGACAGTCTTATGATCAACGGGGCTGCCAGTCACATCCGTGACATAGAATGTATCCCTAGCTTTTCCTCCCCTTGTTGAGATCTCTGCTCTTTTGATGCACAGACCATTTTCCCTAAATATCCTGGTGATGTCGGAGAGAAGTCCTACTCTGTCTTCAGCACACAGTTCCAACTCTAGACCCTGATAAAATGCAGACAATATCAGAATCTGTTTACTCATTTGACACATTCCACTCGATGAAATGCACACAATATCACTACCTCAGTGCCTCGTCTTTCAATGGCTGCTTCCAAACATTGCATCACACGGTCTCGTTCAGCTTCTGAACTAATAGGGACCCCATCCATGTGCCGAATATAGTATTCCTATATTGACCGATAAATGACTTTAGTAGTGTCAGTAGATGTTGCTCAGAGCAACCACTACTCAGTTCATTTATGAACACAAAAATCACATTTACAAGAAATTGTACCTGATATGCCTCCGTTCTTCCTGTGTGGACTACCCCGTGAAAGACTACATACTGCATGTCTGTCAGAGTGCAGATAATGTCAAACAATAGCTTGGGTCGATCTTTTGATCTCATGGTGATGACCGTATAATCTTTTTCAGCACAATCTGTTACAATTACATGAGGTCTGGAGGTCTTGGCATGAACATTGCCACCAATCAAGTGGTCAGCTTTTTCGTAGTCTCGATCAGCAAACATGATCTGGTGTAACCTTCTTTGCCTGTGGGTGACGCCAGGTGGTGGAAGTGTCATTTTTGCAGAATTCAGATCACTGTGTCCCCTGAGAACATTGCACAAGAGCTCCTTTATCGCTGCTAGGCGCTTTGGATCTTCAATTGCACAACCCATGGCATGGTCAGTGACAAGAACCACAGCTGCAGCTCTCTCATTGTGCGTCCATATCTCGGCATTCACCACATTGCACTCGAGATCTGTCAGGACAGCACAGACTTCAGATAATAAACCGGGCCTGTCTCTTCCTGTTAGCTCAATGCACGTATGCTCTTCAGAAGGGACCAATCCAACCAGTCCTTTCAAAGAAGGTTCAACCAAATCATCACTGCTTTCAAGTCTCTGCAGATGGTTGAGTGGAAATGAGAATAAAAGCTTACCATCCATAAACCATCCACCATCAGATGATATGTACGCTTTCTTAATCACAAGATCCAAATCTGTCAAAATTTGGACCACCTGAAGGAGGATTCCATGCTTATTGACACTATCAACCTAGATAAAATAAAACCATCTACCAATAAGAATATTTAGAGAAATTGCATAACTATAATGAAAGAACGAACATTATCCCGGTATGAAAATCAAAACTCAAAAATTGAAATAAAACTCAAACTCTATGGGACAAGGGGATGGAGCATGCCTGTATTATAGTGGCATCCTCACAAGTATCATTATCAATCACAACCCTGCAACAAAAAACCAAGAACTAAGTCCTCATACAAGTGACGGATTTTATTGCACTGCAAACAGAAGATTTTACTATTTGTGTCATAAACTTATGTGATGAAATTGAGTAGATTAAACCATAAAACTTTTCAAAATCTTACAACAAAAAAAGTTAATAAATTGTATCCTCCTCCTGGAGGTTAATACGCATTAAAATTTTGACAATTTACTCGGTCACAACACCGATATATCAATAGCTTCCTCCTCCTGAGGTCGACACATCTAATGTCAGCTTCATAAGACGGTTCTCATCGTGCTTAAAGATACATAATTTTATTTTTACAACACACTCCCATAACAATGTTCATGTGTTGATAACAAAACCAAGCTATCTCATAAATTCCGATCAACCCCTAAACCTCGTAGTTCAGATTATTGTTCCTTGTGCTTCTACCATTCCACAAACTCATACGTAGAGTAGAACTGATTTAGAGGGTAAGTTTTCTAAGAGACGGTTTGTCGAAGTGGAAGCATGACCCCAAAACGAAACAGTAACCATGCATAACTCATCATCGTAGCCGGACCATATTCAATAAGCGTCCTATTCCTTCTTTCACTACGATTCATTAAAAGGCCTCATATACGTTTTGGGATTCAAATTCCCACACTGATAAATAGTCCAAAACTCTAAGACTTAGGTATCTTCGCCTTCCTCCGCGATCGATCGCATGCATTTGATACTCTACCATGATGCGTCTCTGTTTCCTAGACTTAAACTCCTTGAACTTGTCAAAAGTTTCAGACTTGTAGCGCATCAAATAGATTTGTATCCGATTTTCGAGTAAATATCTCAGCAGACGAAATATCGAAAACCGCCCTTGCCTCGCTTGACATTGGTCCACACATACTGTAGTATGAATGAGCTCAAGTACTTCCGCCCTATTCTCCTTCGGGAATACCTAAAAGGTTTCTTAGTCATCTTATTGAGACAAAGGACTCACACTTCGAAAACGGCCTTCTCAAGACCTTTAAATAAGATCTGATCAACCATCGCAGAATCCTTCTTTCGTTGGCATGACCAAGTCTAAGGTGCCATAAGGTCGTTTCATTCATCAAGTTGAAGGTTCTTTTCTTTTTCTTAGAAATTTTTGATTTAGGTATCGAGTTTTGATTTACGTTGGATTAAATCAAGGTGTGTTGGATTTCGTGTACGTATTGTTTTCCACGATACCACCTACGTATGTTAACCATCTTTCTAATAACGCTATCATTAGCTAAAAGAAATCGAATATCCATCAAAAGACAATTTAGAACCGAAATTAAATTCTCTAAAAAAGGTATCAACAAAACATTATTCAAAAATAAAAATCTATCACTACAAAAACGCAAATAAACGCCCTCCCATCGCAACGGCCGCCACTTTCGTAGCGCCGCCTCAGCCTGGACTTCATCTCACGATCATGTAACCGTTGCCTTGCCACCTCGCATTAAGTCGATCAAAACATATATGATCAGCTTGCCCAAAGATTTCAATAACCTGCATTAGTAGATGTCGAATATGACTCGACTACTAGAGCATGGTGCATACCTGTAGCCTTGCCCTTTTTAGGACAATCGGGCTTCCAATGACCCTTCTCTCCACATTTGAAGCACTTTCCAGTAGGCTTCTTGTCACCCCATTGTTTCTTCTTTCCCTTAGCATTCTTAGCTGCCACTGGGTTCGGTGCCTTTTTCTTTCCTTTTCTAGGCTTAGAGCCAGCAGGAATTAGGCGCCAAACTCAAACATAGCTTACCTTAGCTTGAACCATATAAGGTCCTCCGCCGACTGATCAGTTCAGTCAGCAGCTCTGCCAAAGTGTAATTCCGCTTTGTTCATCTCGAAATTGAGCTCGAATCTGTTGGAAGCTAGGGGGAAGACTCTGAAGCGATTTGAGTAGGTAACCTGGGACTCGGGATCGATCGTCCCTCCCAAATACCTCAATCTGGGTTGAGGTGACTCATCATCTCTGAGGACGTGTTGCCTCACAGTATGAGCCTTCCTTCATAGACTTGCGTCATGATACTCCGAAAGGCCCTGAGACTTAGCCGTTCGATTCTGAGTACCAAAATGATTTGCGAGATTTGTCATGATCTCAGCGGCAGTTTCCATGGCTGAATGCTGATGCTTGAGTACTGATGACATAGAAGCCAACATATAGCACTTAGCCATCTCATTCGCCTTATGCCACCGTCTATGCGCATTCTCGCAGTCCCTTGCGCGGCATTAGCTGCGGGACACTGGAGGCTGGGCGGAGTAGTGAGCACAAACTTGTACTCTTCTGCTGTGCGAACGATATCCAAGTTTTGTTTCCATTCGATGTAATTTTGGCCTTCGAGTTTGTTTTCTTTGAGAATGGCAGAAAGAGGATTAAAAGACATCTTGAACGGATTTTATTGCACTGCAAACAGAAGATTTTACTATTTGTCATAAACTTATGTAAGGAAATTGAGTAGATTAACCATAAAAACTTTTCAAAATCTTACAACAGCAAAGTTAATAAATCAGTATCCTCCTCTCAGAGGTTAATACGCATTAAAATTTTGACAATTTACTGGTCACAACAACACCGACATATCAATAGCTTCCTCCTCTGGAGGTCGACACATCTAATGCTGCCTAAGCACGAGCTTTAGGTTCGTAAGCATTACATAATTTTATTTCTACAACACACTCCCATAACAATGTTCATGTGTTGATAACAAAACCAAGCTATCTCATAAATTCTGATTTA
>NW_025951835.1:0-2000 GCF_023119035.1 Salvia hispanica
GCCGCGAAGATGTACGGCGACCGCCGGCGCCCGGCGGGCAGAGCTATGTGGCGGCCCGCCTCGGAAATTTACGCTAGGAGAAGAGTCTCGCCCGGTGACCGCCGGAGGACATGTGGCGGTCCGCCACCGAAGGGTCAGAATCTCTGGACTCCAACGCGGCGACCGCCGGCCAAGGTGCGGCGGCCCGCCGGAGAAAGGCGGCGAATCCGACCAACCCTAGATTTGCTCCAAGATTTACCAAATTTTGAAGATCTTTTCCTTCTATGATGAGGAATAATCTTCCCCTATAAATAGGACCTCAAGCTTCATCAAAAGGAGTTTTTTTTTTGGACACACAACAAGAACACATTCATAGAGATCAAAAGCTAGAGTACTTCAATTGTGCAAGGAGTTGAAGAAGGATTTCAAGAACATCAAGAACGACAAGGATTCAACCTACGGGTTTTATTTGCTTTAGTTTTATGTTCAAATTGCTTTCCCTTCAATCTATGTTTTTAGTTTATTCAGTCATGTGTAACTAAACTCATAGGATTCTAGGGATGTGTTAGTAGCAACTTTGGTTATACAATTCCGTTTTCTATTTAATATCCGTTTTGTTTTTACTTTGTTTCTTCCCTAAGTTAATCATGATGCTTCATAATTGAGTGACACAATTATGTATGATTCAATACAACTTGCTTCATAACTGTGACAGAGTTCTAGCGAGTTAGATCCACTTAGTAGACACTACAGTTAGCTTCCTTTAAAACGGCACTGTTAATTGAGAGTGAGGACTTTTCAAGGGTCTTAGGAGCTTTTTGGAGTTACGTGTTAGGATTGACAACCCTAATGTTAGTAATCAACGTTTGTATCGCATGAGCATAAGCTAGGTGACTCGTCCTTTCAAAGTATTAACTGTGCTAGGGTATTGTAGTTTGGAATTTGTATAACCATAAAAGCGAAAGCACATCCCTGGAATTCCCCTTATCTCTATACTTTTCTCTCCGTGATTTGCTTGCATTTAATTGTTTACTGTTTTTAATATTTACTGTTTTCAAAAGTTTCCAAAAATTCTTGTTTCTCCAGATAGTAATTGAGTTCTAGTAGAGGATAGACACTTTGTGTACATCTTCCCCGTGTTCGATACCCGGTACTAACCTTTTGCTATACTATACCTACTCTGTATACTTGCAGGTATTTATAGTGCAAATAAAAAGTGCATCAGTGAGATCAAGAATTATGAGACTAGTTTCGGAGATAGTTGTCTCATGTATGCTATAATGTGTACTAAGTTTGATATTAGTTGTGCTTATGCATAGCAAGTATATATCATATTAACCATGGCAAAGGATTTTGATTGAGGTAATGAATATACCCTAGTGCTTGAGAAAGACTAGTAACTATATTCTAGTTTACCAGTCATTCATGTAATGTCCTTGGGGTTACACTGTCTTAGTTTTATGACTAATCAGTGATCGAGTAAGTCATCATCTGAATATGTGTTTACCTTAGGAATATCTTCCTAATAGCTTTAATCGTAAGTTTGAGTATGCCTATGAGTATTATTTTTTATTACTCTAGTGAAGGCTAACTCAAAGGACACACGAGTTTATTAAGCTAAGCAATCACATATGGAGATGAAATTAATTAAAGATCAAGTACGCAGCAAAGACATTATGATGAAAAAGATATTATCAGAGAACAACCAAGCAGATTTTTCTTTCACTTAGTGAAATGAATGGTAGTTCGATATATCTAGTACAAAGACCTACTTTGAGTATAAGTGGGAGAGTTTTTGGCAGTGGGTATACTCGAAAGCATGTTTTGAGTATAAGTGGGAGATTGTTAGGTTTGGTATACTGAAAAGCATGTTTCGAGCAAGTTTCGCGCGAATAGAATCTTGCTTGTATACGTAAAACTCTACAATCCACTTTTAACCCGATTCAGTATTATTCGAGCAGTCTCGCACGAATAGAATCACTATTATTATTACATTGTGTTTGCTTGTGCATTTATAAGAT
>NW_025951836.1:0-7092 GCF_023119035.1 Salvia hispanica
AAGCACTCTGTTACCGCACAGTCCACAAAATTGGTCTAAGGGATAGCATAGTTGGTTCAGGATGAGTAGATTTGCAAGAATGGCTAAGGATCGATCTTGAAAGGTGGGCTTCTAGCAGGACAGTAGCTCTTAGCGGGCTACTGCGTACCCTGATTGAACACCCCTGACAAAATTGTCTTCTCGGGGTTTCAACCTTTTTGCAAGAAGGATAAAGTGGGTAAAATAGGTTATACTATTATGATCAAGACCTTCCTTTCACTATGGTCCTTTAATGTCGTATTGCACATTGACTCTGTATTTGTTATTAATCTAGTGGGCCCGAGAAAAGAAAAGGCAGCAATGGCAGTAATCTCTCTTTTGATCAATAACTACCAAGCGATTAATTCGCCTGCCACCCTCCTATGTTCAAACCAAAAATGTATTACCTTGATGTCATTCCTTATAATTTCAGGAGAGGGCAAGGCAGGTTGCAACGGCCTCTAGACCTTCGTTGGAGAAGGCAATGTTCGACACTGGTAAACCTAAAATTACAGAAAAAGAAGCATTTTCTTGTGTTTTGACTGATTTGTGTGTGTGAAAGGTCATGAAGACTAGGATAGTGCTTTGATTAGCCAGTGCCACGTCCAAGGAGAAAAAGTTGTCGGCCTTCCCTTGTTTATCTGAACTCGAGCGATCCCGATGGATTCTAAAAGTTGCTTTTAACAACACAAGCCAGTGGAAAGTTGAAGCTTTGTCTTTGTTGGTTGTGACAAAGCAGCTTTCTGCTGATTTAGGTAGGAATCTTTGTTTCCCATCAAATTTAGTTTAGATTATAACGGAATAAAGTTGTTGTAAAAATAAGTCATAAAACAGCCGTCCATTACTTGTTGTATTAGAGTTCCTAGAACTCTTTTATTATGGTAGATTTCCTAGTTGTGTAGAGTTCCAAAATTGTATTTATTGATGCAGTTGGAGAGCCTCAAATATCCCTTTAAATACTAGGGTAATGAGGCATCTCAAAATACAAGAAATATACACAACAAAGATTTTCCTATCTTCTTCTACTTCCGATATGTCTTACCAATCTACCTATACCTCTCTCGATTATCATCTTTAAGATGATTACTATCTTTAAGATGGTATCAGAGCAGGAAATCAACAAAAAAACTCAAATGGAGGTCAGCCAAATATACACTCTCGAGCTATTGATCGAGACAATCTCGAATCTAATTGATTTGCACAAAGTCAACACAAATGAAAACCAAAATTCCTACCAGTCGAAGAACTTCGGCATAGAAACTAATCCTCTTCCGCCACAACTTCAACCACTCTCTGCAACTCATTCACACCCAAAAATGGTGCAGCGGCTCACCTACAGAAAGCTCCACAGCTATGCCACTAAGTCCAACCAGCACCTAGTCATCAAGGCTGCCAATGCAGCAACAGCCACGAGCCCCTGCATTCCTAAGAAATCCCCAAATGTTGCTAGTGAAGAAAGTAAGGAAACTAATTCTGTTAATGACTCCAACTCGGCTCCCAGCGAAGAAAGTATCAACAGTGTTAAATCTGGAGACGCAAAGCCATCCCAGAAAATTTGAAAATTTCCTAACCCACCCCAGTTTTCTAAAATATTATACAAAAAACCCACATGTGTCCAAAATACTGAAATAACAACCCCAAGTCTAAAAAATTCTGAACATAAACCCCATGTTTTTGAATTCCAGCCCTCAATTACTTGTGTAAACACTTTCCAAGCCCTCGCATTACCTCTCCAAACACTTTCTTCATCTTCCTCGGCCATAGGACCTAAAGACCACCATTGGATTTTTTATTGTGGGGCAACCGATACCATGTCCTTTGACGCATCGGACTTCCTCGATATTTCTCATTCCACAAAACAATTCGTCCAACCCGCCAATGGAGATGGGCACTATCACTATTTCACCAACCCTTCACCTCTCAAACTGTCTTTATGTTCCTTCATTGTCCCAAAAACTTTTTATGTGAGTCATGTCACAAAGGATCTCAATTGCAAATTGCTAATGCAGCCTCGTTTTTGCATGTTGCAGGATATCAAAACAGGGACGATAGTTGGCGTGGCACTGAACGACATGGCTTGTACTACGTGGATGAGATAGCCCAACAAAGTATTGCGATGTTAATTCACGGGCTTACTGATAGACAAATTTGGCTATTGCATCGCAGGTTAGGGCACCCATCTATAGGATATCTTCGTCTTCTCTTTCCTGAGTTAGTCTCGTCTAGGCATGTTTTGAGTTGTGAAACTTGTGTTTTGGCAAAGATCCATAGACATTCTTTCAAATTAAACAACACCAGAGAAAAATCTCTTTTTGTTTTGGTTCACTCCGATGTGTGGGGTCCTGCTCCGGTTACTGGAGGACAAGGGTTTCGATATTTTTTGTTATTTATTGATGATTTTTCTCGTATGACTTGGATTTATTTTTTGAAAACAAAGTCTGAAGTTTTTGAGAAATCCACTCAGTTCGATAGTCTTGTCCAAACCCAGTACAATTCCAAAATTCAAATCCTTAGATCCGATAATAGGAGGGAATATGTAAACTCGAAAATGCAAACCTTCTTCACTGAAAAAGGCATTGTCCACCAAACATCGTGTGCATATACATCGAACATAAGGGGGTAGCCGAGCGAAAAAACCGATACATCCTTGAGATCAACAGTGCGCTCCTAATTGAGTCTAACATCCCTAAGTCTTTTTGGCCAGAAGCTATCGCCACAGCCGTATACCTCCTCAACCGTCTTCCCCACAGGAATCCTAAACTTCACAACCCCCCTAGAGGTCTTCTCTTCCCAACATTCAATTCCTTCATCCCTCACTCTCAAACCCAAAATATTTGGTTGTACTGTCTTTGTTCACATACCCAAGCATGATCGGGATAAATTCTCACCGTGTGCAGTCAAATGTGTCTTCGTAGGGTATGTAAAGAATCAGAAAGGATATAGATGCTATGACCCTTCATCAGATCGCATGTATGTTACTATGAACTGTGACTTTGTTGAGAATGAAATTTTTATACCCAATGTAGTGGTCAGGGGGAGAGTGGGATATAGAGTCCAAACAGTGACACACTAAATTGGCTACCTCTTTGGGGAGAAACTATTAGAGGGGGGGGGGGGTTCCTTCAAGAAGGTGACAACCAAACTAACCTCCTAGACCAAAATCCGGCCACAGAGAACAGTCCAACAAAGGATCTTATTAGTACCACAAGGCAGTCAAATCCCCAAGACCAAAACATGTCGCTTCATGACACTGCCGAGCTATCTAACCAGTCTTTGAATCCCTACGTAAATGCTTCTGATCCCACTATTAGTACCCTGCCTGAAACCACTAACAGTGACAAGGAAACCAGAGGGGATACAAATGAGACACCTACAGAACAAGAAATAGGACACGGCAGATTACCCCACAGAAGTACAAGAGGCATTCCTCCTCGACGATATTCTCCAAACTGGAAGGAACGGAAATCTAAGTACTATGTTGCAAATCTTACCCAGGGACACCTTACCGAAATGGTTAGGGCATTTGAAGCAGCACTTTACGAAGAAGAAGAAGAAGAAGAAGAAGAAGAAGAAGAAGAAGAAGAAGAAATTCCACAGTAATTTGAGGAGGCAATGAAACACAAACACTAGATGGAGGCCATGAAGAAGGAGATCGATGCATTGATAAAAAATGAGACTTGAGAGAGGTGTACTCTGCCCCCGGAAAGAAACCAGTAGGATGTCGTTGGATCTTCAACATTAAGAGACGTGCAGATGGTTCAATCGAGAGATACAAGGCAAGATTGGTTGCTAAGGGATATACTCAGGTGTATGGAGAAGACTATGAAGAGACTTTCTCCCCTGTGGCCAAACTTAACACAGTAAGAACTCTTCTTTCTTTAGTTGCATGTAAGGAATGGCCATTATACCAGTTTGATGTTACAAATGCCTTCTTTCATGGAGAACTTGAGAAAAACAAGGAAGTCTACATAGAGGTTCCCTCAGGTTTTTCTAAAGAATTTGGAAGGGGACAAGTGTGCATACTAAGAAAGACCCTTTATAGGCTAAAACAATCCCCGAGAGTGTGGTTCAGAAGATTCTGTCAGGCAATGTTCAAACATGGCTTCAAACAGAGTCATTCTGATCACACGATATTCCTAAAGACGAGAAATAGGAAAATGACTTGTCTAATCATTTATGTTGACGACATGATCATAACCGAGGATGATGCCGAAGAAATCCAAAATCTAAAGGAGAATCTGTTCAAGGAATTTGAAATGAAGGATTTGGGAGCTTTGAAGTACTTCCTAGGAATAGAAGTGTTGAGATCCAAGCACGGAATATTCCTACGGCAGAAGAAGTATGTACTTGATATGCTAGCTGAAACAGGACTACTGGATTGCAAGCCTGCTGAAACTCCAATGGTACCCAACCATGGGTTAAAGATTGTAGATGGAGCTAATCCTACAGACCATGAAAGATACCAACGGTTAGTAAGTAAACTTATCTATCTTTCTCATACTAGGCCCGACATCACATATGCAGTTGGAGTTGTCAATCAATTTATGCATCAACCTCAGGAAGTTTATATGGATGTTGTCATAAGAATTGTGAGATATTTAAAGGGAACAACCAGTTATGGGGTATTCTTGGAGAAAAATGGAGATTTGGAAATTGATGGGTACACCGATGCCGATTGGGCAAGCAACCCAGTCGATAGAAAATCTACCGGAGGATATTTCACCTTTGTTGGAGGGAACTTAGTCACTTGGAGAAGTAAGAAGCAAAAAGTTGTAGCCCTAACAAGTGTTGAAGCCGAATTTCGAGGGATTAGAAGTGGGTTAATGGAGATACTTTGGCTTAGGGGATTGTTAACAGAAATTGGCTTTCCACCTACACGGAAAAGTCAACTTTTCTGTGATAATAAACCATCAATTAGCATTTCATAAAACCCAGTCCAACATGACAAGACTAAACATGTCGAAGTTGATCGTCACTTCATCAAAGATAAACTTGAGAGTGGCATTAACGAATTCCCATTCGTCAGATCTGAAGAGCAACTTGCGGACATATTGACCAAAGCGCTGAGTCCTAAAGTCTCAAATAATTTCTTGGCAAGTTAAGCATCGGAGATACCATTTTTCAACTTGAGGGGGGGTGTTGGAAAAATAAGTCATAAAACAACCATTCATTACTTGTTGTATTAGAGTTCCTAGAACTCTTTTATTATGGTAGATTTCCTAGTTGTGTAGAGTTCCAAAATTGTATTTATTGATGCAGTTGGAGAGCCTCAAATATCCCTTTAAATACTAGGGTAATGAGGCATCTCAAAATACAAGATAAAAACCCAACAAAGATTATCCTATCTTCTTCTACTTCCAATATGTCTTGCCAATCTACCTATACCTCTCTCGATTACCATCTTTAAGAAAAGCATTCTGTTCTTGGGGCAAAAGGTATCATCCTTTTTGCCTAGAATTTATGCAGTTTTCTTATGTTTGAGTTGCATGATGAATAATTTTGTTTAAAAATTGTATACACTACAAAGGATACATAAATAGAGACGCGTGTATTGGAACACAAAGCAATCTTTAATTTTTCTAAGAGGTTTCCATTTGCATCCCTTAATTTTAGTCAAAACTATAAAAATGAAGACGATTTTTAAAGCATTGGTGTACATTTATAAAAACAAACTGGGTGATTAATTGCATCAAAAAATGTTTGTAGGCTTTTTTTTTCGCCCGAATATTGTGGGTTACCTGCTCGAGCCCCAGATACCTAAAGAACCACTCCAACTAGAAGATGTTCCCTGGATGATGGATGAGGATGAGCAAGCTGCCCCTGCAGTAGAGAGATGGGAAAGTGGATCCATTAGTGGCAGAGCGGGATGCCTATCGGCAGGAGGCCTTGTGAAGGAGTAGAGGGCGAATTTCAATGCACACGAACAATGGCGCCGAGAGATGGAACAAAGGTGGCCCAATCACCCGCATTATCCGCCGCATTAAGTAACAATCGTCTACTTCTTTTCAAACTTATTTCTTCCTTCACATTGAATAAGTTTGGTGGGGGTCTGACGTGGACTAGATTGATGGGGATTGGTGCCCCTTGCACAGCGGAAGTCATGCATACACAAATAAATAGATTGATGGGGATTGGTGCCCCTTGCACAGCGGAAGTCATGCATACACAAATAAATCAGATCTACGGATCTATTTGAACGATTATGGGATTAATTAACCACATTTTAACAATTAATTGCATACTAGAACACATGTAATTCATGTAAAAGGAATTAAAACCTAAAACATGAATTCCTACGGTTTAGAATTACCGATCTGATTCTCCAAAGAATCGACGATTGCTTGTGCCTTCTCCACGTGATGTTCTTCGTACTCAACCACGAACCTTCTGATAAGTATCCCTAACTCAGATATTGACCTTTGGGTGGGCAAAGTTTGTCAGAATCGAAAAGGGCTGTGACGCAAGTGAAAAGGGCACTAGAAGGGTGCGATACTGACCAGAATGCATGCCAGAGAAAAGGCTCGAGATGGAGAACGAGGATAGCTGGGATGATTATTTTACAAGGGCAAAAAGGTCAAAATGCGGGAGAAGTCTACCCTAAAAGCAAGGGCAAGCCTCCCTATAAAAGAAGCCATTTGGAGAGAGAGAAGGAGTTCGATTCGGAGTTTGAAAAACACACTTAGTAGAATTCTCTCTAGAAGATCCATCCTTCAGCATTATCCTACCTCTCGTTCCCCGCCACAGCCATGGTCACTTGACGTCCAAGAGTCTGCCGGAGAAGTCATCAGTTCGCCTTTCCAGCCAGTTATCGTAGTAGTATAGTAGTATCATCGCCCGGAGTGGCAAAAACAATCTTAATCGCTTTCTTAGTTAAAGTTTACTTGTTTTCATCGTTAGTTATTTTGCAAACACTCATCGTTGTTGCTCTTTTGAAGTACTTTGTTATTTTCCAACATTTACGTTATGAAGTTTCTATTTCGCATGTCACTTTGGTTTGAGTTTGCTTCATTCTGCCTAGGGAAGTTAGATTTAGTTATTGCTTTCAATTTCTAAGTGTTTTCTATTCGGGAGTTG
>NW_025951837.1:0-2809 GCF_023119035.1 Salvia hispanica
TTAGTGGAGGCGAACTGGCCAGCATCGGGGTGGGTTAGCTCCTCCCAGGCTTAATGGGGCTCAAATTCTATGTGTCTCCTCGGTACCCCCCTCTCACGGCTTCTCCAGTCTGGTCCTATAGCCTCCTCCAGGCTACACATACCCAGTCGCACAGTCCACTCTATCAGACTCATGGACAGTTCTCCTCCGAATATTCTGAAGGAAATTGACACCTCGTCTAGGTCCGTAGTGACTTGGAACCTAAACGTGGTGAAGAAATCCTTTGCTAATCTCACAGATATTTCCGGGTGCCTATTCTCTAACAGCCATTCAAAACCCAATGCTTCCATACTGGCCAGGAAGGAATCACGAACAGATAACTCATCCAAAGAGGGTATGTGGAGTACCTTTCCGCATTTAACCTGCTTGCTACTATCTTCCTTGTCGTCAAATGCGTCTTGAAGCTTTTTGGTGTCGTAGTGCTTCATGTCCTCCATAAGCTCATCAGTGAGCTCTACCCTCCATCGTCGCTACACGATCCTCTCTATCGGAGGGTGGACTAGTTCGTGGTGGTTGTCGGGGAGCTACTGCTCATGGTATTCTTCCCCTTCTAGAGAGATATCACTCTCTGAATCAGACTCCTCGCTGGAAGTGTAGTCGCTGTCGCTTAATCTCCCTCTCTCTTCCGGCTCTCTGATCACTATGCTGGCATTGACAGTGCGCTGTTTCTTCACGGCTTGTTTCTTCTTGACAGGGGCTTTCCCCTTTCTCTTCCTTTCCTGGATATACTTAGCTTCTTCGATTTCCATTGCCTCTACTTCTTCGTCGGCTTTTGTTGAAACGTCCTCCTGGGTGGTAGGTTCGGTCACCGCACGAGTACTAGTATCACTTCTCGTCGCCTCCTCCCGACCTACTGACTCTGATGCGAGGTCCAGACCCTCAGCCACCTTGTCAGTATTCTCCTTCTGGTCAGTCGGCGTTGATGATACTGTCCCTGTTGCCATTTGGGTGTCCTCCTGGCTAGTTTTCGAGGGCTCCTCCCCAGGTTTTGTAGGAGTAGTCTTCTCGTCTTCGCTCGAAACCTCCACTTTGCATCTGCTGCTTGTGTTTGCTGCCTTGTTGGACTTCCACTTTCCTAAGCATCTACGTGACACTCTTTGGGGTTTTACGCCTCTCTGCCTTGGGGTCGTTTTTCAACACTAGCCTCCTCTTTACTGGCTTGGGTTTAGTTACCACTGAGGCTTCCTCTTGATGTGTGTCTGGCTCTTGCCTCTCCTCCTCAAGTTATTGACTTTTTCCGGTTGTTCGTCTGTCTTCTCCTCCAGCTGAGTGGTGGACTACGCCTTTAGGCTCTTAAGCTTCCGTGGTTGTTTCCCCCTTCCCTACTGCACAGGATGCGAGGTCCAGTGCCTCAGCCACCCCTTCGGGGTTTACCACGATCCTATCCCCCTTGCCCAAAACCGCTTGGAATTCATCATCCGTCATTAACCCTTGCTTTCTAGCCATTTTGTTCAGGTCTATCTCCTCCCTCTCTGCTTCATCGGTTGTGGCTTCAGTGGCCATTATCTCCTCTGCTTCACCCTTCTCGCTCTCGCTTGCTCTCCCTCCACTCTCCTTTTCCTCTGTTTCTCCCCAGTTGGGATCTTGATAGGCGGAAAGAGGGCTAACGTCGAGTGGTTCTGCTTGTGCAGTTACTGTTGGGGAGGTCTTTTCGGATGTCGGATGTGAGGTTTTTGGGGTGGTGGTGGGTGGGGTTATTGTGGTTGCTGTTGGGGTAGGGTTTGGTATCGCCGGCATTCCTCCGGTCAGGCTAAATCCGGCCAGGGTCGCTGTCCAATCTTTGTTGGGGTCTTGTTGCCTTAGATACGCTGCCAGTGCGTCTAAAGGAACCATTGCCGGGATTTGTGTCGTCGGCGTTGGCTGTGATCGTTGTGGACTTGGCGGCTGCGATTCGGCTGTCGTTCGGACTTCTGACGGGACTTCACCGGTGGTAGATGCTGGGTTGTTGGTTGCCTTTCCCTTTGCCATGGCTGTATCGGTGGTGGTTCTCTTTTTCCGGTAGTGGTTCACGGTGGTTTTCGTAGTGGGTGGTAGTTTTCGGAGTGGGATGGTGGTTGTGGGTGAGAGAATGCAGGTAAGGGTTTGTAAAGTGAAGGGGAGTAGGCGGTGGGGTGTTTTATAGAGGGGTGGGTAGTTGAGGGTTTTGACCGGTGGTAGGCGGTTGCCGAGGGTTGCGGCCGATTTCGTGTGGAAGGCGGTTGGGAGTTCTCGTAGGCGATTGGACGTCTCTTTGTCCACGTCCACCCACGCTCCACGCCGCCCTCCCGATCTCTGCCACTTTCGCACTGCAAAGTGCATGCACGCACCAAAATTCAAATTTTACTCATCTCCCCCTTCTCGATTAGCTAGAAATAAAAATAAAGCAAATAAATGGCTCTTTAATATAATTCAGAGTTTCACCCAAGTGGTATCCTCGTGGTCAGTATGAACTCCAAATTAATATTTAAGATCCGAAAAATCTTTTTGGGGCTTTTTTTTCTTAACTTAAATTCTAAATTATTAATTATTCACAATATTTACATCATTCACTAACGGTATTTAAAGTTTTACCTAGTCAATAAGCACTGAATCATATTACGTTGACCAGATGGAACTCTAAACCCCTTTTCTACTGGTCATTTAGATGCTCTTAAAGTGTAGTGGAATTTCTTCCACTACACACACCTCTTCATTTTCCCTATATATTTTTAATCTATGTCCATTAACGACCGAAAAGGTTCGAGAGTTAGGGATACTCCCTGAAATCTCGACCGCTCCATTAGCACGTAGT
>NW_025951838.1:0-32000 GCF_023119035.1 Salvia hispanica
TAAAATTATTTGCTTGTTACAATTGAATAAAGGAAGAAGTGGAATGAAAATATGCAAGGAATGAAAGAAAATCTCAATTTATTCGCATCTCCTCTATAGACTCATCAACTAGAATTAGTTAAGTGATTCCTACATAAACACATACTACATCCAAATTTCAGTCAAAATCTGAAATTAATTTTTGTTGAAAGTTAAAAGTCGTGTCTAGAAAGAGTGAGCACGAGAATAAGTAATACTCCAATGTGAACTCAATCAAACAAATAATTAGTACTCCACGAACTAATATTCCCCTCAAAGGTTTCGCAACACTTTGTACCATCACGTTAATCTCATTATCTCCTTAGATCACTTCTGTATTTCTATTTTGTTTTCAGCCGAGTCGACTCAGTTGTGCGTGCAGTTTATGCTCATCTTTGTGCAATTTCAATAAACGGAGTTTTTTTTGGTGAAAATGCTAACTTACGTCAAATACTCCCTCCTTCCCCCAAAAGATGTCTCACTTTTCTTTTAATTTGTCCCAATAAAGATGTCACATTTCTATTTTTGGAAAAAGTTCTCTCACACATTAATACAAATATTATATTTTTTCTCTGTTAGGATTTGTTATTCAGTTAATAAAAGTCCTATTCTTTAGGATAGTTATCATATTTGATTTTATTGTTACCATCTTTTTAGCTACTGTTATTTCAATTTGAGTCGTTGTAATGCTATTATAAATAGCCTCTTTGCACTTCAATAAATTATTCATTCCCTCAGATTCAATATCATATTGTGAGAGCTAATATTCCTACATTCTCTTCACTTAGCTCACAAAACAAAACCTCCCCAAATCCCACAAGTGTGACATCTTTTGTGGGGCAGAGGGAGCAGGGTCTTCGAGATGCTTTTTCTACACGTCATCTCACTCCACTCTATTTAACTCCTCTCACACTCACACTCACACAACAAACCCTCACCATCACTATCTCCATTCACACACCAAACCCTCGATTGACAATGGTCGCTCCCTACGCTGCCGCCGAAGCCGCCTTGCTTATGCAGCCGCCGCTCCCGTACCATCCCCCGCTGCCCTTCTTCTGCCAGGGCGTCTTAATCTTCGTGGTGTGGAACTTCTCCCACCCGGCGGTCCCCACGCTCAGCGTCCTATCATCCGGCGAGTGCAACATCAGCCTGGCCCTCACCGCCTCCTACGACCGCATGGAGATCTCCCGATTCCATCACCCGCGGTTCGTGCAGCCAGATGGCGCTGGAGGCGAATCTGGCCTTCTCGGGCCTCGATCTAGGAGCTAGCGATTGAGGTTTTCGCGGAGTTAAAGTACTGGAATGTTGACCAGAAGAGCGGGAGCACTCAGTACATGAGGGCTTACTGTGGTGGTGTGCGTTTCAATTTTACTTCGAGAAGTTAACATCACTGCTACTTTCTTCAACCCTTAACAAGAACGCAAGCTTTATGTTTACTCCAAATAAAAGGAGATGTAAATAATGTGATGTGTCTTTGATTTTTAATAAATTAATAAAGCTTCGATTGATCCCGGTGTTCTTGATTAATAATATGGTTGTGCAGCTTATGTTCATCTAACTTGTGCAATTGAGATCATTTCATTTTACTCTTAATTGTTTGCACAAAAATTGCACATCCTCAAAAACTAATCTAATTTTGTGGTATAAATTCATGGTTTTAAAAGGTGTCATAATTTTGTTCACGTGTTTTTAACACTAGTAATATTTTGTTGATTACAGAAATCATGGCTGGCCCTCACCAAATGCAATCAAACAACTTTTCAACACTAAGTAATCACTCAATTCGAAAACCGAAAACTGAAAACACAAACTTTACGTTTTTAGTTGACAACTTATTTCTCGATCCCTTGCGATTTATTCGTCATTTTGGGAAAATATTGCCACTTGTATTTTATTAACCGTGTGAACCAGAAAAGTCCCAACATTCCTTGTTCTTTCTCTCTTTAATTTTCATGAAGAAAATAAATCATATAGTACTAGAAAGTAAAAGGTTTAAAGTGGATTCCAAATAAACTCCCACAACTTACGAAATTATTGCGAAATTAGAGTAGGGTGATGCATATTTCTCGAAATGGACTTTTTTAGTAAAATAATTTAAAAGATTAAAAGTGTTATATTGGCTAGTTTTTTTTAACAAATTATATGATCAATTAATCGATTGGTACCTTTTTCTAATTTCTTCATCAGATGCATCTTAATTCTACAGATAAGCTAGATTCTTGAATTTTATCTCATTGGCATACTTTTTCTTCTTACAATCAACACGCTAGATAACTTATTTGGGACTAGCTTTTTCATGTGAAAAACAAACTTGAGATAAGGGACATGCTTTCTCTCAATTGATCAGTTTGTTTTTTCCACTAAATCTGAGCCTCAACAACCTTGCTAAATTATGTTTAATTATTTTTTATCAAAACAAGGAAGTTAGTATCAATTTATGATCAATATTAGCTTCCACTCTCAAACTAATCTTGATATATGGGTTAAATAAACTTCTTTGGCTCAAGGCAACTGTGACTTTTAACATTTGACATGCTTGGATTTTATCGAAGAATTCACGAACTGATAATTTATCACCATTAATTATCGACATATATTGTCATGGATAATATTACCAATAGAGTTCTTGACATATAAATGCAACTGACAGCATTGCTGACTCAAAAATAAAATTAAATGAAAAAACATGTGAAAGAGGAGCATGGATAATATAATTAACTAAATCTTTCAGTAGACCGCGATTAAAGAAAAAGAAATAGCACGGCAAAAAAGGTCAGCGCCATACCAAAACCGCCTTACCGCCGCCAACAAGTCAACGGAAACCTGAGTCGACTCGGCCGCTTCCAACAGTTGTGCCGTTTATGCACATCTTTGTGCAATAAAGATAATTCTATGTTTCTATTTCTAATTGATCGAAATAGGAGTTTTTTTGCTGATAATGCTAACTTACCTCAGTAGCTAGTATCTTTCAATTTTTCTGATTTTTTTGCCTAAACTTCAAATATTGATACATGAATTTTGAATTTTTTATTTTATTATTTCACTAATTGAAAAAATCAAAACCTATACAACCAAAATCTTAATTGATTAAAAAAATCAAATCCTATTTTAATTTTAATCGTTAAAAAAATCTACATCATCAATCTTTATAAATGAAATGTAATTTCGAGTTTTATTCTTTTTATTTGCTTGCTAAAATGTAATAAAAGAGGAAATGAAATAAGAAATACAAAGAAAATATCAGATCATTCCTATCTCCATATCATCATACTAAGTAGAGCTTATAGTTTCGCTTTCCCCTTTACTAACTTATTTCCAATAAAGTATAGCCCACACTCTACAGTTGTGCTGTTTATGCGCATCTTTGTGCAATTTATAGATAATTACTGGTTCCATTTCGGAATGAACTTTTTGCTGAAAATGCAAGTTACACTCAAATACTTATCTTTCAATGTTCAAGATTTTTTAGTTTGGTATTTTCTTGAACCCCTATCAAGAATGTCCGGAATGTGCAATGAAATGATTTTGGTATTTATATTTTTGTAGTCAAGTATTTATATCATAGAAAATACTGTATGATTCAGTTATCTTAGGAGGCAAGTGTGTGACCATGCTTACATTCATTTTGTTTATGTGCTGATTAACATAACTCTTGGAATTAAATTTACAAGAATGATTTGGTAATAAATTTCCAAAACTTTATTTCACTTATAAAACTGATGATTTAAAATCATTAAAGATTAAAGTTACTCATTTCTTAAAATGTTACTAAGCTCTGAAAATTTTACTCAGCATTCTCAACACCTAATATTAACTTCAATTAATTTCAAGACAAACAAAAATATTTTGATTAGTTAGATTGGTTGCATCAGACTTCATTTTAAACTCAAATGTCTTAATTCCAAAAGCTTTTTTGAAGCATATGTTCATCATCGAACTCATATATTCCCAATAGTATTAAAACAGTTTTTACTCGAACAAAACATTGATTCAACAAGCAATAAAAGAAGTTGCATTGCCAGCATATGCTATTGAATTCAATAATCAAACCAAATTCTTCTCCTAATATATGTAATTACAAAAACAGCCCGACATATGTACTCCTCCAGCTTCCATTTCCTTGAAACGCTCTGAGCCGTCTAGCTTCCATTGCCACTGAGTTCAACGGAGATCTCAAAAAACGGGATCATCACTGGCTTACCCGAAGTGCAACCGACGCCAAGATGCTTCAATCAAGCCAGCAAAATAGAGTAGTTTACCATCCTGCGAAAACCATAACGGTATTGGAACACCACGATTCATCCTTCATAATCCAAAGACGAGGTGCACGATATACACCATGATATATACCATCATGGTAGTACTCAAAAGCACTTAACAACCCTTTATACTCTAGAAAATAATAACGAGGGTGGAAAAGGTTTGAGTAGAAATGTCAACGAAAGGAGAACACGCAGTCAATAAAAAAACCCGAGACACAACAGCACAAGTGTTTTCTTCAACCATTAACAAACGCGGGGCATGGTGTTAGTTTTGAGTGAATGCAGGTCAATGTAATACCAAGGTTTACAACGCCATCTGTTTTGCATCACTTTGTAATCTCCAGATTAATTGCCAGACCATTGGCATTTTCTCGGAAACACTCACGTATACAGGGAGGAGGTATGTAATAGTTGGCGCAGGGAGGATTTAGCTGATACCAAAAATACTTGGCGCATGGAGGATTTAGCTGATACCAAACTGCACCATAAAGATGATAACTTTAAATTAAAATTATGATTACATTAATTGTAAACTCTGTTTTCTTTATTTTTTTAGCTTCACTTTTCTTTTGCTTAATATTCTCGATTTGAAATTAATTTCGCAAAGTGTGTTTGAACAATCTAACTATAGCAAACATAGAATTTACAGAAACTCACGATTCCCTTGTTAGCTTCTCTAACCAATAAAAAAATAATTGCCATTTAAACAAATACTACTACAAACAAGTTTAGAAGAATAAATAAATAGAACCTGCGTATGAATTGAGCTCAGCAGTGGGTTAATACAGAAAAAATCAAGGACTTGTTTGTTTGAGAGGTGAGACAGGTCCTTGATTTTTCTGCATCACCTTGTAATCTTCATATTGATGGTAGAATAAAGAATCATGAGGAGAGAGTTTAGGTAAGGGCTTTGGAAGGAACTTGAGCTGATCCGTTGCCGTGTTCCAAAGAATATGACCCAACGTGTTATCATGAAAATGAAATAGACTATTACAACTAGCCCCGGTGTATATACATTCATTCACTAGAAGAGATGGAGGACATATGTAAAATTTAGCACCATCGTCTTCAAGGGAAATAGCAACAAAATGTTCATAAGGAACATTATCACGATAATAGACATAAGTGTCAGGCTTAGGCTTCAGGCATATGTCTGCCTTCCATAGTGGTACAAGGACAAGGTATGTAGGAAGGAGGTAAGTAATAGAAACCTACACAATAAAAAGGGAAACTTATATGTATTTTTCAGAGAAGAAAACTTGTTGTAATGAAAATTGATGATTAATGATATAGGTAGCTAATGTGGAGATTAATGATGAACACAGCAGCTAACTAAAATTTTCTTCTTTTCATTTCCATTTCTTTTATTTTAATTAATCAATGCAATCAAGATAACAAATAGTAATACAACAAATACTGAACAACCTAATTATAATAATAGCAAATACCGGATGAATTCACCAGGGATTCTCTTATTATACTGAACTGCTGCTAGGTTTCTTTGATGGGGGGATGGAATCTCATCTAATAAGTAAGCACGTACTTCCCTCTTTTTTTTCCTTATCGTCAATTTTTAAGAATTTACATCTCACAATAGAATTGGCGCCCGATAAAGAAAACGACAGAGGTTTAGAATTTAGATTTAAGTGTAGATGGAGATTTTCCAATGTAGATGAGATTTACATCTTTAGGATTTTTAATTAGCATCCAAATTACTAGGATTGGTAATATTTTTTTTATTTTCAATGAAATCCTTTCATGTTATTACTAACTTATAACTATGCAAATTAATGTGAAAGTCGTGGGTAAGGGAGTGAGAAGAGAGTATCCATTGTCTCGGATACAGAGGGAGAAGGGATGCAGGGAGGATTTAGTTGAATGCAACCTACACAATAAATACGCATGGTAACAATATATAAACATTATGTGGAGATCAATTGTGACCCCTGTTTTAATCATTTCCAAATTTGTTTCTATTTCAATGTTCAGCTTCTTTGTTAATGTGAGTTTTTTAACATGGGTGTATCAAGATAATAGCAATTCATATTTCAACAACTATTGTACTGTAATAAACATAGAATTCAGATTATAATTCAAAAATATCGCAAATCACCTAAGTCAGCGCCGATTCCCTTAAAATCCTCTCTAATCAAACTATAAAAAATCACAATGGCATTTAATTAAATACAAACAAGTTTGAAAAAAAAAAATTAAATAGAACCTGCGGATGGATTGAGATCCGGATCCACACGCAGTGAAAATAAATTGATTGATCGAACGGCGCTGCAGAGAGGAAGGCGACACGCGGCCAGGGTAGCCAAGCGGATGAGAAAATACGAATTTGAAATGGTTAATAAGAGGAAATATTCGAATTCTAAGCTAAAAATAAGCTTAGGTAAAATTGAAAATCATTTTTTTATTAGTTATGGTAAGGCTTTATTATTAATTTATTATGGTACTCCCTTTCGTTCCATATTATAGAGTCATTTCATTTTCTGCACTCGTTTTGGAAAAATAGTTATAAATAGTTAAAGTAAAGAAAGAGTAAAGTAAGAAAGATATTATTATAGATAAAACTCTTCTTGATATTATTTTTTCTCTTACTTTACTCTATGTCCATTTTAACTATTTCTTAGTATTATTTTTTCAAAATAAATATAGAAAATAAAATAACTCTTACTGTGGAACAAATGGAGTAGTATTTTTTTCCAGAGATAATGAAATATTACTACATGCAGATGATGCATTAATTTATAGCCGATTTATAGCGACGTAAAATACGCATGAAATTAATATTCTTTCTCTTTGTCTATGAAAATTAACCTTATACATGGACGACAAGTATTTTAATAATAAATTTGTAAAGAAAGATAGAGATGGAAAAATAACAGGTAAAATATGAGAGAAATAAGAAAAAGTTAGAAAGAATGATAACAATGGAAGAATATGGAAGAATGTAAGGTTTATGTTTACTTCAAATAATATGCTTGTAAGAAGATCTCCGTTCGTGCTCTTAGCTAAGAGAAGGGCAAAAATAAAAATTACATAATTAAAATCTTAAAAAATAAAAATACATAATTAAAATCCTAGAAAATAAAAAAATACATAATTAAAATCCTACAAAGATGAGAGTATGAGAAAAAAGATGAGAGAATGTGATTTTTTTAATGTTGAAGTGGAGTATTTATAGATGAAAATGTGAATTTTGGGGGAAAAAATTGAAAAATAAATTAAAAGTAGGTAGAAAACGATATAATTTTTTGGGAAGTGGAAAAATATTTTTTTTATTTAAAAACGTTTTTTTAAAAATTAATTTCGAATTTAAAAAAAAATAAAAATAAAAATAAAAAATCAAATTTACCAACGCATATGCCCTTACTACTTGCACGCGAGACGAAGGCAGGGGCTCAGCAACCGGACTGGCAGCGGTAAAAAGCACGCGGAGTTGTTTGCACAAAATTGCACATCCTCCCAAACCTAAAATCTAAATATATTTCATAGTTGAAATAATTTTTTAGTATTTCTCCTATGATCGAAATTCAATGAGATATACGTGCAAATTTGTTCTTACATAATTGGTTGCAGATTTGTTCTCGTTTAGATAGTGGTGTAGCAATTGCAGTTTTGGTTGTATTTCATATTTTATACATACATGCTGGAAATTTATCTTGCTATAAATTAATTGGAACATGATTGGCTGCAGATTTGTTCTTGTTTAGTGATGACATTTTTTATGTTACACTTGCATGTAAATATAAATTAACACAATAAATTATAGTTTCGCATTCCTCTTTTCTAACTTATTACCATTAAAGTATTTACCGCTCAACAATAATAATTAGTTAATAAATTCTAAAGAAAGACATAATTAAGTCCATTTTTTCACCCAAAATCTAAGATTAGCTCTTGCTTTAACTCGTGTCTAGAAAGAGTGAGCACGAGAATAAGTAATATGTGACCCCAACCAAATGCAATCAAACAAAATTTTGGTATATATGTCCACACACTACTTTATTATAGTATTATTATTACCCTCCAAAGCTAGATTCTTGAATTTGATCTCCTTGTCAAGAATGCGAGGGAGGTTTATGTTTCCGGAGATATTGCAATGTGATGTGTCTTTGTAAGATGCATCTATTTTTAATAAATGAAAATGGTTTGAGGATGAGGATCTCAAAGTCTACTATTATTTTTAAGTACTTCTCATATTATCCAATATTCATATAAATATTTGTGCAAGTAATTGTCCTAGTCACACACACTGCACGCACACAGAGATATACACTACACATACTAAACACCTGTTGCGGTGAATGCGTGTGCATAATTAATTTTTTCAAAATCCATTTTTTTGTTAATGTATATCGTATAAAAGGTTTAGAATTAAATTATAATTCAAGTTTTCGTACAGCGGAATGGATCCTTTCTTCTTTTAAAAAAGTGTGGCTCACACCTTAAAATGCAATAAACAAAAATTTTAATATATGTCCACGCACTACTTAAACTCACTAACAGTAATTAGTTAATAGATTCTTTTGTTAGAAAAAATAGAAGATATTCATTAGAATCCTCACGTTTATACTACATTAATACTCTAAGAATAGATTCATACTTTCCTTCTATATATATATATATATATATATATATATAGAGTTGTGATCAATGTCAAACCCTTCTTAAAGACCGAACTAGAGACCAAATCCGGGCCATTAGATCTAGTTTTTTGATGAGATGTCTTTGCTGCAAATTTTTTCTTCTTCATTACTAGCCCATAGTTACTTCATTGTATAGGTTTATTACTTCATTCTTTACTTCAAATGCTTTTCTACACATACTTCATTCCAACAATTTATTATATTATTAATGTGTTTATAAACCATATTAGCACCATGGCGTTGGTGATAGATATTGTAGAGAAAGACTGACAAGCATTAGATCTAGTTTTTTTGATGAGATGTCTGCTGCGAAATTTTTTCTTCTTCATTACTAGCCATGTTACTTCATTATATATTTTTATTACTTCATTCGTACTTCAAATGCTTCTACACATACTTCATTCCAACAATTTATTACATTATTCAATGTGTTTATTAAACCATATTAGCGTCATGACGTTGGTGATAGATATTGTAGAGAGAAAGACCGACCGCAACGCGAAACCACATTTACGTGCTTGAAATGAAGTAAAACTCGGAATGATAAAAACTCACTAGAATGAAGTAAAAACCTACTAGAATGAAGTAATACATTCGACGAAGTTAAATCTTAGTAACATGTTAGTATGACTTATTTACCTTCGGATGAATTAAAATAGGCTCGTGATGAAGGCGAAAGTATTTTATCCATAAAAAACTAGATCTAAAAGCCCTAATTTGGTAGGGTTCGGTGGTTCGGTCTTTAAGAGTGGATTTGTGGATAATAGGACTCTATATAGATATATATATATATATATATATATATATATATATATATATATTCTGTAATCTCTATTTAAAGAGAACATGAGTAGTAATTAAGAAATCATTGAGCAATGAAATACAATTATCCCTCTCATATTTTGTTGGAGTTTTCTTGTATTCATCTAATGAGCCTCGGAATTTGCATACAAGAATACGAGATCTAGATTCATAATCATATTGTAAGTTGAGCATGTAAAACACAACGGAACTAAATCTTACTTGTTGTGTTGTTTTCTTCGATGAATCATGCGAGTTGAATCCACTACTATCGAGGTCCACGTGCAATCCAATCCGATGCGGGAACTATCCCGGTACATCTCCGTAGAAGAATGCTAGGAATTCTCTCTACAAAGCTTTACGTATTTTCTCTCTAATGTTACGTTATTTCTCATGCCCCACAATGGAGAATAACTAACCATTATATAAATGAAGATCACTAGGTTCCATGATTGTTGGGCTCATGGATTAATGTAATTGTAGCCCAACTATAATTACTTAATCCATATTAATCTAATTCTAGTCCATTTCCTTTCAATTTTCTAATTTAACAACAATGTCGATCTCCGGGATTGGTCACTGTCCAAACCATGAAATTATTATATATATATCCTACTTCAAAAGAAGAAGATTATGAGTAAGGGCATTGGTTTCAAGCTATAGTCCCAGATCTATATTTTTATCCTTTGTTTAAGTTTAATTTTCTTACATTTTTATGTTCTCAAGTTCGACTCCCTCTTGAGCCTAAAATTCATTTTTTTCCTTGCTTTAATTTCTTACGCTTTTATATGGAGTATTCAGGAGTTTGATTTATGTTCCCAAAGTTCAATTCATTCAGCTTATGAATCAGTTTTATTTTCTTACACTTTTACTTTCAAGTATTTGTTTTTTCCTTCTTTTATTTTTATTTTCACAAGTTCAAATCCTTCAGCTTATAAAAAAAAGTTTTAGTTTCTTGCACTTTTATGTCCAATAGTTTTCTACGTGTCATTTTATTTATATATATCCGACTTTCGTATTACATTCTAATTTACTTGTACCTTATTTTTTAACGATAACACATATATATTTCTAATTTCTAGTATGCATTCTCTATTTTTTCTCTCATTATGCATCTAGAATATGTTTTGCAATTCTCCATTGTTCACATTACAAAATTTTCGGCGATGCCAACATTAAAGAATATCTAGGTTTTGCTCTCCCCCAACATAAAATTTACGGCTTTATTCGAGAGTAGCAGCCCAAAATCAACACATTAACATACTAATGAAACATAATTAGAATTTTTGCAACGTTGATAACTTGGAGCACAAATACCCACTACCATTACATAGTTAACAACATATCCATATTATAAACAGTTAGTGACATCTAACAATAGTAGCTAAGAAATCAAGAAAGTAGATCATGGATGAGAAGCTCTAGCAACCTATCTATCTAGAAAGCAATCTTCAAAAAATTTTGTAATTAAAAAATATTCAAAATATTAAAATCCAAGATAAAATCAATTGTTTTCTTACAATATTTCAATTTAGTAAGTCTTGTCAATTGTATTTCATGATGCTAACTTGATCTCTTTCCTCATCTATCACTTTCTTCACAACTTGATCCACGATGCCAAATCATATATTCTTCTTCCCAATCGATCTACATCGACAAAGTAGAAATGTCCACGTGGATTGCTCTTGGTGCATATCATCGAGAACTGGTACCAACTTGATCAACTCATTTATCCTCGGTAGACTTCGCACAATGACATAAGCGTTGTATGTCTTCCTATCAGGGGAATACTTCATTTATATCTTATTTCATTGAAAAGTGTCGAGGCATATGTATGAGGGTAAGTATAAGTAGTTGTATTGGCTGCCAATTTGTGAGAAGAAAGCTTGCCAAAGTGGAGAAATGTTTAACCCAATAGGCCCTTCTTGCAATATCTGTTGATCAAAGTGTTAAACGTCACAAGATCTGGCTCAACTTTGAACCGATGTCTAGTGGTACAATCCCTTTGATTAATGGGTTGTGCAAGGTTGAAAATGTTGGGGACGCTTTGGATCTTTAGTCAAACAAGATCCGCAAGGGGTGTATCACCGATGTGGTAACTTATACCGAATTGAGTCGGGGTTGTGTGATGCTAAATTGATGGATGATGCTTGCATTTCGTTGAAGAAAATGAAATGCAGAATACCACGACATTCAACATACTAATCAGTGTCTAATCCAAAGATGGAAACACGAAAAGGCGGTGTTTTTCACTCTAGCATATCCTTAAACAATATACAAGGTGGTGTTGACGCTCTCCTCAAAGCTAGAAAGGGTCGACGCATTTGATTTGTTCGTGCGGATCTTACGGTGGCGTGATTAATGGGTTGTGCAAGGCTCGAAGGATTTATGGCGCACTCGATCTTTTGAAGATGATCCGCAAGGGTGTATCACCCGATACGATAACGTATACCATGTTGATTTAGGACATTTGTGATGCCAAATATATGAATGATGCTTGCATAATGTTGAAGGAAATGAAGTCTTCGGATGGCGAATACCACGACATACAACATAGTGATCAATGTCTACTCCAAAGATGGAAACCCCAAAAAAGGCTGCTATGTTGTTTAGGGATATGGTGGAGTCGATACGTGGCGTACACATCGCTATTGAGGTCACTGTTTGGAGGTGAGATGGACAAAGGCGCAACAAGTCCTTGATTCCATGGGGAGGCCAAAGTTGACCCAGATCTTGTTACCTATAACACTTTGATGAATGGATATTGCAAGAATGGACGATTGGATAAAGCGCTTCTTCTCTTTGGCAAGCTTTTCTCATAAACTAGCGGCCAACACAATCACTTATAATACCATCATACGTTTATTTTTCAATCCACATTTTGCTTGTACATAATTCTTTGGGAGCTAGCAACCACTTCATTTCTACTAGTATTATGTCAAACTGGACTATTTACAATAGTAATATTTTTTAATTAATATCCATATATGATCCTAGTTTTAGAAAGATAGTTGATAACTATTAACATGTAGAACATGTGAAGTATATATTTTTCTCTAATTTTATTTCCACATTCACGACTGAGCTTTCATTTAAGTATAAAGTACAACTTATCACTATTATATTTTATATCACAACTTATGGTGTTGTTTAAAATCTACCAGCATATAAGTTCTTTATTTATGTTTATTAGTTTTAATACGTACGAATTAAAGTATTTTATATGTATATACTAATATGACAAACCACTTCAATATATGTGGGCATATGTGAGCTAATTTTACAAAGAAGAAAAGAAACTTTCCATATTCCTTGTCTTTTGTCTTTGTCCATGACAATGACATATTTTGGAGTCCTTTTGGATATTAAATCACTCATACAAGTGTTATTTAATTTTAATTTATCTATTGATATAATTATGAAATAGTCTTCTATACATAATTGATACACCAAATAATACTCAACTTTGTACTTATGCAAGAGAAATCTAAAACCAAATCATACATTTATTTCAAGGGTAGTGATAAAGTGTAAACTCATATATTATATAAACTCTAAACTTTTCAACGCAGTGTCAACACGGTGTAAAAATTTCATGATTTTGATGGCAACACGATGTCAATAGAATGTCAACACAATGTCGATCGAAGTCATTGTTGACATTGTTCCACTGCGAATTTTCCAACGTCGTCGGCCACAGCCCCTAAATCTCGTCTCCTCCATCCATTCTCTTGAAGTTTATTGAAGCTCCACACTCATTGCGGTAAGAATTTTTCCTTATTCCTCTTGTCTTATCTTGTGAAAAATAGGAAATATTTGTTGTTTTCGATTTGAGCTAGGGCGAGAATTTATTATACTAGTTGTTTTCGATTTGAACTAAGGCAGATTTATTATGTCAATTTGAGCTAGGAAAAGTTGCTTGAGGGAACTTTGTTGAGGATCAATTTAGGATTCATTTCGAGTTCAATGTTTTGAATTAAAATTATAGTAGTAGTAATTATTTTTATTGTATAATGTCGGGTTTCAATGCATAGCTAGAAATTGATAATACGAGTGAGCAAGTCCAAGTAATATGGGAGGTCATGATTGGACAAAAGTGTGTGATTGGACAAAATTGCACGGTATGGAAGAAATTGAGAAGCTCTTCCACAATATGTGGCAAGTTATATACGCGTGCGCTTACCATTATAATAGCCGATAGACGTTGCTACAAAGATAGGTAAGCCCTCTTACGCATTCCAAATGTTTGATGAGAAACGTCAAAGGGGTGTCCGATCAACAACTTTACATCCTGCGCTATCGGATCTTGCATCGTATAGATCTTGTATTTCCGGTGATGGGTCATTTCATAAAGATCGGGCATCCCCTCTAGTTGACGCTCTCTTCAAAGTGGATACACCGGAAAGGCTTGCATATTGTTTAAGGATATGATGGAGTGAAAACACGTCATTTCGGTGTTTCCATCTTTGGAGTAGACAACGATTAGTATGTTGAATGTCGTGGTATTCACATATTTCATTTTCACATATTTCATTTTCTTCAACAAAATGCAAGCATCATCCATCAATTTAGCATCACACAACCATTGACTCAATTCGGTATAAGTTACCACATCGGGTGATACAACCTTGCGGATCATGTACGTGAAGATCCAAAGTGCCCCAAACATTTTCAACCTTGCACGCCCATTAATCAAGGCATTGTACGACTTGGAATGATGTTTATGGTTAGTATTAGTTTAAAACATTCCAATATTAGAATTAGTCTAATTTTGATGGACTGCCCAAAATAGTAAAACTTGTCTATTTTTTAAAATAGAATGAGTATTATTTGACTTCGAGGTTTTCAATCAATTTTTAATCTTACGAGAACTCATATGCCGCATGAATTATGACCAACTTTGCGAAACTCATCTCCTATCTTCAGAATCAAAACATGATTGGATTCACATAGCCTCAAATCCATAACTTGCATGAACATTTATCTTTGAAGTATTAAAAAACATGGTACTCGTTGATTGCATGGCTTAAACAAATCAAAATTTGATTTTCCCTATAGTTTGTTACGAGTGTATACCAAAGCACACATTTTCACAATCTAATAAATTTAGTGTATACCAATGCACACATTTTCACAATCTAATAAATTTAGTGTACTTTCACAATCTAACAAATTTATATTACGGTGTTGTTTAAAATCTACCAGCATATAAGTTCTTTATTTTTATTTATCGGTTTTAATACTTACGAATTGAAGTATTTTATATTTATATACTAATGTGACAAACCACTTCAATATATGCGGGCATACGTGAACTAATTTTGCAAAGAAGCGAAACTTTCCATATTCTTTGCCTTTTGTCTTTTGGCTATTAAAGCACTCGTACAAATGTTATTTAATTTAATTTAATTCATCTCTTGATATAATTATGAAATAGTCTTCTATACATAATTGATACACCAAATAATACTCAACTTTGTACTTAGGCAAAAGAAATCTAAAACCAAATCATACATTTATTCCAAGGATAGTGATAAAGTGCAAACTCCAAACTTTTCAAGCGTGTCAACACAACGTCAACACAATGTCAATACGGTGTCAACGTAGACACGTATTGATATTTTCTGTTGCTATTATTTTGTAATCTGTTAACATTTATTAACGATCCAGATCATAATTTAGAATTTGTACAGTATTTAGAGTTTACATTTGATTATATTCATTTATTCCAATAGTGAATTCCAATAGTACATCTTGCCTCTTATCTAGTTGAAGTTTATAAAAACATGTTAAATTGTTGATATTAACATAAAAGTTGACGAGTACAATAAAAGATAAATTACTAAAAATTTGGGTATATAGCTTGGTGTTCTTCCTTCTTTTTCGTCTTTTTCTTGTATAATAAAATCTTGTTGAATTTGACAAAGCAATATTGTGCTTGATAGGAAATAACATATACATTTCACTTATTATTTCTGTTATTAGAGATGGTACATTATTCTCCATATTGCCAATAATATACATTACTTATAAATATTTTTACACATATACGAATGATTAATTATCACATATTAAGCCTCATATAAATTATGGTTGTCATATCAAATACTTACTATTTCACTCTAATCAAAGTCTATGAAACAATACGTCCAATATTTATCGAAAGTGAGGCAATTATCGGACGAAGGAGTATATAACAAACTAGAATTTAACTAAAGACCAATCTCCTATATATATCTCCACTCTCACAACATACTACTATACACCCAAGTCCCATTCTCCTCCTCCTCCTCCTCCGCCTCCACCGCCATGTCGGAAAAAGTATGCGACCACCATGAAACCGTGCGACGCAATAGGGCGAGGCGGTGGGCTGCGGCCCTCCTAACCTTCGTCTTCGTCGTCGCCCTCGTTGTCCTCATCGTGTGGGCCATCCTCCAGCCGAAAAAGCCGCGGTTCACCCTCCAAGACGCCACCATCTTCAACCTCAACATCTCCGCCGCCAACGTCATCTCCGCCACCGTCCAAGTCACCGTGAGCTCCCGCAACCCGAACGCCCGCATCGGCGTCTACTACGACCGCCTCAGCGCCTACGCCACCTACCGGAGCCAGCAGATCAGCTACTCCACGGCGATCCCCAACGTCTACCGGGCCAGGACGTCGACGTGTGGTCCTCCTGCGGGCGCCGGCCTCCACGGCCCACTTGCCGCCAGGCGGGCCGCTGACGGCGCCGTGAATTTACTTGTCAAGATGAACGGCCGCGTCCGCTGGAAGGTCGGGTCGTTCATCTCAGGCCGCTACCACCTCCACGTCGCCTGCGCCGCATATATCCCCGTCGGAAATAGCAAGAACACCGGCATTGTTGTCGGAAATTCAGTTAAGTATCAGCTTTCACAGAGATGTAGTGTTAATGTTTGATTATTTTCATTTCTTTTTTCTGTATTTTTTTATTATAATCATATTTAATGGAAATAATGTGGGAGATTATCAGGTGAATGTAGAAATTCGCAATCTTGTATTATTACACTTGATTAATTAATGATTATGACGATTAAAAATTACATTAATTTACATACAACTACTATAGTTTATTAAATTTATTTGGAGATGTATTTATGAGTGTGTTTAAAGCCATGTGACAGTGGCCGCTTCAAGCTTGTACAATTTTATCAAACTACGCCACCGTCTTAATATTTTTTTCTTGTAACCGTATGTATCGGTATTCTTTTGTCACTTTATTAACTAGTCAATTTTTCCCACAATTTCTAGTCACAATTTCAATAATTTAGCACCGCCTGATGTGAGGTCACAGTCACTATTAGGATGGGAAGAAATTGTATTTTTCTTCCCAATTTTTATGTAAATCTTGCACTATTGGACACTTCTTTCCTTTATTTTTATATAACTTGCTTTTTTTGCGGGAGCTTAAAAGTGTTTCTTCCATTCGACATTCCACTTCAAAACATTAATTTATATTTATAGTAAAATAACAAGATTATTTCTAAACCCCATATAAATTTTCCGAAGAAGATTATACAAATATAATCAGATTTTATATTCACAACGTTGTGAACTAAGAAATTTACAGTAATTACTTAATTATAATTTATATCTCATACTTTATTTATTGTATATTTTCCACTATCAAAGTCTATTTTAAATTGTGTCAATCTATAATAATGATCTCAAAGCCAATAAAGTTCCTAAACATTGTTTTAAATATGGGATCATATCGATATCCCTTCACTTTATTATACAAGTCTTTTAGATCATATGAAGTGCATTGAATTTCATCCTCCCGAAGTCAATATTTCAGAATAAATTTGACCCACAAGTCATTCCACCGACTCTGAGTCTCCTATATACTACTCCGAAAATATTTATATTAAAGGATCTTCGCATATCCGAAAATATTCAGTAAGAATATTACATCAATAATTTCTGGTTTATGGGATAAAATATTTAGTTGAGTGTGAGTATCCATTTATCTAATATATAAATAAATAAATAAATAGATCTTTAAGTAGTATACATCTTAAAATGGTACTAATATAGATCTTTAAACTATGGTGGGAGTAGAGATGCCCAAGGTTTTCGATTCGGTGGTTAAGCGTGGAACCGTAACCGGTTCGATTCGAACGGCTTGTACTTTTTGAGCCGGAACCGCATATTTTGAGCGTGGATCGGTTCCGGTTTCAAATTTTATGAACCGAGCTGCTGCGGAACCTCGGTTCCAAACGGTTCCAAACCGGAACCGTGAAAACCATTAAAAACCGCCGAAAAACCGGCGGTTCCAAACCGGAACCATGAAATAGCCTCACGGTTCGGTTCCGGTTCCACATTTCCGAACCGAGACCGTCGGTTTACGAACCGTGGGCATGTCTAGGTGGGAGGGAGTATTGTTTATAACATTAATAAAGTCTTATTTAATTTTTAAAAATATCCTATTTGATTGCATAAAAATTCTGGTTTGCATTTAATAGCAATTTTTATTTGTAATAAAAATCTTATATTCATATTAGCTATTGAAGAAAATATTATTTGATTTTAACAAAATTGAAAAAAATAATAAAAAATTATTTTCAGATGAAGTAAAGCTAAATCCATGAATGTTTCCTATATTAATGAATAAAAGGTTTTAGGAAAAGACAAATTATACTACTACATTAAATGTTTTTAACATGATTATAAGAAAGACCAGCTTCGAGTATATAGCAAAAGAAAACAAAAGGTGAATTGGGCCTAGACGGCGTAGGCCTATTTGAATCTATACCCATATCGGCCCATCCCGTGCTTGTGTTGGTTGGGCTTAGGCGTAAATGGGCTGGTGATATTATTTTTTAAAATAAATCATTATTATTGTTATTATTAACGTATACTACTATTATGTAATATATGAATGAAGAAACTGTGGCTATAAGAATCTCGCATCTGATTTAGCACTCAGTGATGTCGGGAGGTGTGGGGCTGCCAAGCGACGGAATTGCCTTTTGCTGCAATGAATGAAGAAATTGTTAAATACATCCTAAGCGATCGTCAAAAATAAAGCTAGTTAGTCCCACAATTTTCAAAACCAAATCATAAATCATGAAGTTTGCAATTATCTTATCCATCTCATTTGCAGTGAAATACACGATGATGTAATGACCGATTTTAAAAACATGGTAATTTTATGACCATTATTAGAAAGGTTAACTCATAGGGTGTTACATGTTTATTTGATGTGTAATGTAATTATAATCAATTGTTGCCACATCATCCCATACTTTGTCAGAAAGGGGAATAATGGAACAATTGTGAATTTAGTAAATTTCGTGATTTATAATCAAATTTTAAAACAGTGTGAAACAAATCAAAATTTAACTACTCCATCTTATATAATTTGTTTAGCAATTGACTCTGTACTACGTTATGGAAGTCGTCACTAACTTGGCCCAATTCTTTCATCCAACGAGGAACCGAATCATTTAATGGTGGCCATGTGACTCACAAATTTAAAACAAAACATACATATGTAACGATTGTAGTAGGCACCTTTATTCCATGCAAATCAATGAAATTCTTATTACAATGTGGACACCTTTTTTCCCCAAGATTACACCAAATATTATAAGATCAAAACAAGGGAAGAAAGGAATATTGTAGGCATTTAAAGGTATAGAAAAAAGTAAGAAAGAAAGTTGAAATTGATTAAAGTTAACTTTTCAATTATAATGCACGAGGTGTGCAAAAGAGAACAACTTTTGTGTTAAAAGGGCTGTCCACTTTCTACACTTATGCTAATTTAATTTAATCACTCATCATGACTAGTATCTCTCTTCCTCCTTTTGAGGTAGAATTAGATTCCATATGCTTTCGAATTTCGAATATATTGATATTATTCGTCAAATGTTTTTATAGATAACTATCCATAGAAAAATAGGTTTCAGTCCAAGGGTTAATAAAGTGGCATGGAACTCATTCATTTTTATTCAAACAATTAAGAGTTTGATTTTTGTCTATAGATATATAGCAACCTTAAATTCTTGGACTAGATACCATATTTTTCGAAATACTATAAATCAGCACATAAAATAGTTTTCATTGGATCCGTCAATAAATACATTTATTCTAATACCCAAAATAAGAAAAATTGATCTCATAGTTTATTCTTGAGATAAGGAAAGAAAATGCTTACAAATCAGCATATGAAATAATCAACTAAATTGATTTGTGACTCCCAACTATATATATCATGCCATCATAAAAAAACTGCATATTATCCAGTAATAAAAAACACTATTTTTGAAAAAAGGATTTTCTAACTCTTAATCCATAAGTTTTTGGAAAAACAAAAAGTTAGACAAGAATATTAAATCAATCACCTTTTTCCTCCTTTACAATCTGCAGTAATTCACCGGAACTCTTTTCCAAAAGCAGCCACAACAAATTCTGATCTAATTATTAGAAAAAAAAGGAAAAGAAAAAAAAAAAAAAAAAAGCTTTCAATTTTATTTTTATCTTCTCATATTATTATATTTTCAGGATTCTAGAGTAGCATGCATGTTTTAACATGGTTTCTTAACCCCACTTAAATTAGTAGTAATTTATTGTTTTATATAAAATTTATCAATAATTTGTGTGAAGCGTTAATCTTTTGTCAAGAATGGATAATGAAAAATAAATTAAGAAGAAAAAAGTGTAATCTTTTTGTAAAACACGTCACAAAGCATGAAAGTAGTGCTTGCTATCTTTTGAATTTTTGTAGGGGAAGATTTTGCTTTTCTCGATTAAACCTTCTAAAGCAGAAAAGTTACTCCCACTTTGCCAACTACTATTACGTTATGAATTCCTCATGATTTCAATTAACATTAGTATTTATTTAATGGAAATGTATTAATAATACAAAGTTTTATGGTCACTTAAGTTAATAAAAAAATGGCTTTATTTGGATTTGTATACCATATATATATATCGTAACAACGGCATCGTTGAAAGCTTTTAATATTAGTATATATTGAATTTCATATTAGAAAAAGAAAGGTTCCAATCGGCTTTTTCCATTTTATTTAATTTGTTCCTAACCTCGTAAAAACTAAAAGGAAAACAAGTTATTTTCACCTTTATCTTAAGCAAGTTATTTCATTTTGCTTTTACTTCTTTGTTCTTGTATTCTTTCTCTGTTAGCTTCTTCTTTTCTCGTTCTTTTTATTTTTTGATTAGGAAACTCATCACTCTCTTTAAAGGCCAAACATTTGCTTCACGACTTAGGCATTGAAATTCAAAGAACTACCCATTTTATTTGGGAGAACAAGTAAAATTATCTTAGTTAGTAATTAAATCTACCTTTTAAGGGAATTAGTGTATCGAAATTTGAGTGGGTTAAAGTATGTATGTAAAAAAAAGATAAAGCCAAACTAGTCTACAATCCAATTCTTTTTCTTTTTCTTTTTCTTTTTCTTTTATTCATTTCCCACTTCAATATTTCAGTTCTTTCACATCAACTTTCGATTTTCCCCCGCTACTAAGTTTGACTTTCCACACACACCACACCCAAATTAATATTTGTTCCATCAATTTACTAATTACTACTATCTCGTCACATTAAATGGTTCACATTTTAATGCATTTCATCAAATTAATGCACATTTATTTCTCCTTTATTTTGAATATATTTTCTTGCATTTTGTTCACATGTACTTTACGTACTTTCAACTTTATCACTATGGAAATTAAATGAGTAGTACTTAGTAGTAGGAATTAAATTCATTGTTATGAGTTTGGTACATTATGAAAAATGGAAAATGATGGGAATTAAATTTTACTCTTATATTTAGAGGTGAATATTCGGTTTTCGATTCATTTTTCTCAAACCAAATCGATCGAAAAACTAAAAATTTATGGAAATGAAAATTGAACCGAATTATCCAAAAAACTAGTGATTCGAATTTCAGTTATGTTTAATGAGGTTGGCGGGAACCCATAACTGAATATGGAGAATTATAACTTTGAAGTAACTAACTACTACTACTAATTTATACCCAATTAAATTTAAATCCAACCCAACTTACATAGAAAATGAATTCATTTTCCTTTCTAAAAAAACTATCCCCACAAAATCTAAATCTCAAACACAACCCTTCTATCCACACTTTCAAAAATTCCCAAATTATCAACACATCCATCTTCTTCTTCTTCTTCACAAGACATATTCAAATCCAAAAACTCCCCACCGCCGCCGCCCGCCTCCTCCTTTCTCCGATCACCATCAAAAACTCCGCAGCTCAACACAACAATGGCGTCGCCGAGCCCAACCTCCTCTCCGATCCTCCCTTCTCCATCGCCCTCTTGATCCCCATCCTCGAGGCGTAGTCCGCCTTCTCCAAATCCTCCACCAAGAAAACACGGCGAGGATCCGCCTCCACCGCCGCTACAAACCGGTCAATGCAGCTCCCGCTCACCCCAATCGACTCGAAGCTTGAATAGGATCCGAACACAATCCTAGCCAGCTCTCAGGCGATCTTCTCCTTGGCCTGGTTCTTGTCGGGCCAAGGAAAAGGAGCCACGTGTCTTCTTTGATGATGCCGTCATCGCTCTGGATTTTCCTCTTTAGCATTCCGGACCTACATGGGCGGATGCACAAATTTATTTTGGTAGAAGCTATGTATATTTAAAATTTTAAAAGAATAATTTGCGTGTAGTACTATTTTTTTACTATAGTAACTTTTGCGCAACGATTAACACAAAATGCCAAAATTTTGATGATATTATACAAATAAAAAATTAGTTTGGTAGGGGCTTAAGCTTAAGCCCCCTTAATGGTTAAGATGTGTCCACGGACCTGCATGTAGGTTGGTTGTGCGTTGAGCTCGAGAATGAGTTCCATTTCATGCGTAGCTCCCGCATCTCACATTTCTAAAACAAACAAATAGTTCGATAACTTAGTTATTTGTATGACGAATATTTGTATGACAAAATGAGGCCCGACAAAGGAACCAACGAGAATGTTTGGAAGCCAACTCAGAACGGTGGTGTACATATTGTGGCTTCATAGAAGAATTGTGATCAACGAGAACATTGACCTTAATAGTGAGTCAATTATTACATACTCCAATAATATCAAATGTCAATCGTGAAGTGCTTCATAAGCGCGTGGAATTTATAGACTAAATAGAAGTTGTGTCCTAATATACTTATGTTAATAAAGATCTTGAGAAGTCATGTGAAAAAGTAAAAGGCCTATTATTTTCTTGACTTTATAGAACTAATACTAAACCAAATACATAGTAGGAAATCACCTTTTCTTTGTCATTAAGTCTTCTACTTTCTTCTTTAAGCCAAGAAGGCAATCTCGACGAGGCTCGCTCGTTACCATTCCCCTGCAAATCCCTTGCTCGACCGAAATTTCTCCCGACATTCCACGCCACACGAAAGCTCCATCTCTCCATCCTCTCCACCTCCACTCCTTTCATCACTAAACCAACACAATCATCAACTTTAATCACTTCTTAATAAATCAAAAATAAAAATAAAAAATAAAAAATACCTATGGGAGACAAGGGTAAAGGCCAAGGTATCAACAGGAATGGTGAGAGGAGTAAAGCCCCAAACACTTTGGAGAGAATTGTAGCCATCTCTACACCTCATGTAAGTGTGGAATGTGGCGATTCCCATCACCCAAAACCTCTCCATCTCCCCAATCCCCCAAACCAACCTCCCTATCTCCATGATCATGTTGTAGCCTCCTTCTTTCTCTAGATAATCACTGAGATCTCCTACATAGAGCACCACCCCTATCCGGAGAAGGCTCTGCACGAGTCGCGAGCTCACTCATCCTCATATCCACCTCGTCCCGCGGAGGCTGCAGAGAGGCGGGATGCTCACGACCTTCACCTCTCTGAGTGGCTCCGCTGCCTCCCCCCTCTCAATTTTGCGGATTAGGGCTTTTACCGTTGCAGATAAGGCGGCCGTGCTCTCTCCGACCAAGGCCACGCTCCTTTTCTGTTTCTTAATTAGGGTTTCGATTATGACATCCACATCTTCAGATGATGATGGTGGTGGTGGAGATGATGCGAGCGATGACAGTGACGACGTGATGAGGAGGAGGGGTTATGGTTGGGGTTTGCAATTTTGATTTGGGAGAGAGAGAGGAGACGGATTTCTCTACGTTGATTTTGACTTGTGTGCTGGAGAAGCCGGCTTCTCTCATGACCCGGCTGACGCTGGGGTCGTCGAGGATCGAGACGACGAGGTGGTTGAACAGGATCTTCACTAGGGGCTGCTGGGGCTGGCTGTCTGTGGTGCCGCGTCGTTGGTGGGCCTGGGCCCGCTTGAAGGCGCCACGAGGGCGTTGGAGATGGAAGGGTTTTGGGAGGCGGAGGCCGGGAGGCGGTTGAGGGCGACGTTGAAGCATAGCTCTAGGGCTTTGCACTGAAGGGGGTGGGAGTGGGAGTCTGGCACGCCACACGAAAAAGGCCGCCGGGGCTGCCGGCATGGCGGTGGCCACGTGGAGCGGCGTGACGGCATGGCCGCGCCGCTTTGCCGGCACCTTGCACCTTGACCACCCGGCCGCCTCTGCCGTGAAGCTGCTGGGAGGAGAAGTAGCCGCCGCACCTCTCATTTCGAGTATACTAATTTGTCTTGCGATTGTTTGGTGAGGGAAAACCTAAGGAAATTAAACTTGGTTTTTGTTGCATGACAATTGGGAGAAAAAAATGTTGGTGTTTGTTGTTGGGGATTTAATTCTTGTCGAGAGATGTTTAATATAGATTGAAGAGAAAGGGAATTCTTTTCTTGTAGATGAGGTAAAAAAATGAATATATGAAGTGGAGTAGGTTATTATATAGTATTAGGAATAATATATAGTTGTGATTAAATCTTTATGTATAGTAGAATAATGGAACTTTTGTGGTTGTGATGGCAATTATATAAATGTAGAAAATAGTGCCTTAGTCCAAACTTTGGAGTGGAATGCATGTGATGACAAGGAGGAGGAATGCCAAAGGCAAATCAGCTTTACTCTCTATCTCATTCTTTCTCCACATATTTATATCTTTTTTTATTTTATGCATATTTATGGAATGTGGTGTTAGTGGGACACTTCCTTTCATGCAGCTTACATTTACTTAAATTAATTCTTTGCTTAAATTAATTATTTACTTAAACTAATTACCATCCCTATTATATAGTATTCCTTTGCTTTGGAGATTAGTAATCAATTTTCGAATTATTGGAGAATGTTTGGTCAATACAACTTAAGTGCAACTTTAGCATTTCCATTCAAACGACTAAAGTTATCTGAATCGGGTAAAAAAGTTACAAATTTTACTAAATTATGATAAAAATTTTGTGTATATGTAGGTCACTTTATGATAGTTCTAATGACTAATGTTGATCGATTAATTTGTTTTTCTTTTTTGTTTGTTTGTGGGCACAAACACAATTATATAGTTGTGGTAGAGAATGAATAAACACAGAAAACGAGGAGGTTAAAAAGTGAAGCAAGGTGTGGGGGATGTGTGTTTGAAGGAATCGGGAACTGTGTATGAGTTTGCTTCCACATCCAAGAGAATATATAAAGCAAACTCTCTCTCTCTCTCTTAACCTAAACCTAAAGTTTAAAAAGCTTTGCATGCATCATCCTTTTTTTCTATTTTGCATGGGGATTATGAATTTCCCAACTATTCAATGACACTTCAATAATGTGAGTTGAAGAATGTTTCATTTATATATTGATAGTGCAGTTTAGTTTGATGGATTAGACAAGATTTAAGGGTAATCCCGAGGCAATATAATCTTTAAGAAAACACCCTTTGTTGAATAAATATATTGGTGGAAAATTTTCCTTTCTTGCAGCATCAAAAATTCAATTTGAACCATAATGATTACCAAAATATATACTCCCTGCATCCACAGAAATTTATCACTTATTTCTATTTTCGTCCGTACTAAACATTTGTCGCCTTTCACTGTTACCATTTTTGGTAGTTCACATCAGCTAACTCATTACCACTAAAGGTAGGATCCACATTCCACTAATTTTTTAATTGGTCAAAAGGTGACAAATTATAAGGGACAGAGGGAGTATTATTATATTTTTTAAAAATGCATTGATTTCAGATTCGATTTGACATACTATGAGAAAATGTTTCTAGGGTTTTCATACTATCAAAGATAGACTTAAAATGAGTCAAACTATTTAATTTGAATTAGTTTGATTGAGCTGCGTGCTCGTTTTCCTTAGCGTGATGGGTACAGAATGAGATGAAACCCATGCAATAGTCACCATCCATATCATATCAATCTCAATCTTTGAAATGAATTTCAGTAAAGAAATAAAATGAAAACTCAATATGACAATAATTACTTACAAAATGGTGTGTGTGTGTGTGTGTGTGTGTGTGTGTGTTTTGAGGGAAAGGAGAAAAGAACACTTTAATTTGCTGTAGAAGTGAAGAAATACTGACCAAAGCCAAGCCAAGACATGAGAAATTCTGCAACCAATAATATTTCGAAATTGTTATCCTAAATATTTGTCTTATTCCTACACTACAATGCCTAACCTCGTAATATTATTGGCTTTTTTTTGTTTCTGTTTTCAAATTTGAGTTTGCTAATACCCTAACAGGCTAACACAATATCATTTGAATATCTCAGCTGTACTGATTTTGATGGGTATCTAATTAACTTTTATAGATGAAAAATAGGTAAGTATTTATCTTCATTCAAAGGCAGTCTCAGTCAAAAAGGGGTCTTCCTATCTTTGATGGCTTAAAAAGACATTCAAAATTTGAAATTAAGAGCACCCATTTGTATAAACTGTATGTAAAGTTTTCTTCTCTTCTACCACTAAAGCAGTTTCGTTTGAATCAAATTTAACAGTGTGTTGCTTTTGATAAGTATTTGACCCATGCTTTGACGTCCCACTAAAACAAATAAACCTTCAAATAAGTTAAATCTAGGAAAAGCTTGCTCCTAGTTGATTAATTACTACTAGTATCTATCTATGTATGTTGAAAAAATAAAATAAGCTAGTGCAATAAAAAACAAAAGAAAAGAAAAGTGTTGTGTGTGTCAGGAGATGATATAGGATAGCAATTTAGCATCCCATTAATTATCATCTCTCTCTCTCTCTTGCTAAAAGAAGATTAAAGCACTATATACCATGAAAAGCACTACTAATAAAAAAGACTCATGCTTTTCGACCTTCGAATGCGCCTACGTGGCCATCAGGCTAAAGTCATTCAATTTTTTTATTTTAAATACATTGATTTACGTCTTCTAAACTAATAATACTACCATGTAATTTATGAATAAAAAAAAGTTTGTACTGTATTTGTTATTAATTGGCGATGAATATCTAAATATGATCATGCAAGTTCTTGGGCTTGATTGTCTCCGAGGTAATGAAATGACATATATACCCTCTAATGATTATTAATTAAATTATTACTACAAGCTTTAGCTTTTCCCATCATGGTCGACGACTCAATTAAATTCGGGCTTTAGAATTGTCATCGAACCCTAGGTATGGAAACTGCACCCCAACCTTCAGAGATGAGGTTAACTTTCATCGTCACACTACTTGTGCCTTTGACACCGACACCAACCTTTTTTATGGTGTCCGTAGTCCGATCCCATAAACTGTGCTTCATATATTATATGGAGTTTATATATGTATTCAAGCCGAAGAGTCACTGCAATTTTACTCAAAACCCCAAATAAGAGGACATAAATTTTACTCCTTAGTGGATCGATTGAACTATTTAGCGCCTAAGCTCTCAACCCCATGTCAATTTTATTGGACCATATTGGGCCTTAACTATAGTATTGGGCCCCTAGAATTTTCTTATAACCCCATTTTCAATTACTACAGCCTTTTATTAACGGGGTAATTACACTTTGCATGCAAAAATCAATGTTTCAAATTAGTATAAATTATTTTAAGTTAACAAATATTAAACAAAAAATTTAATTAGTGTTTCAAATTAGTACATTCCGATTCTAAAATTAGCTATAAATATTAGCTGGAAGTTAAATGTGAATTCATTGCTTGATGAAATGCTCATATAACAATGCATAAGATATTATTTAGAGAAAATAATATCATGTTTTTTAAGCATAATTTTGGGAAAAAAATAAAAATAATAATAATATTATTAGTGATTTTAGATGGAATGTACTAATTCGTAATACTAATTAAACTTTTTGTATGATATTTGTTAACTTAAAAATTTTATATTCAATTGAAATATCGGTGAAATATTTTGTATGTAAATTGTAATTACCCTTTTAATAATAATAATAATAATAAGAAAAGAAAAAAGCTTTTGAAAATAGGTGGAAGCAAACAAAAATGGAGATTTGCAGATAACACACGCCTTCTTCACCTTATCTCCTTCCCCTCTCTCTCTCGTTTTGGCTCTGTCTCTGTCTCTGTCTCCGTCTCCAGACAATGTAGCAAGCAACTATGCAGGAAACTCTCCACCTCTCCTCCGCCATCACTCCCCTCCCCCTCCCCAATCCCAATTTCCCCTCCACTCCCCGCCCCAAACACCTCCAATTTCCCCCTCCTCCTTCAACCAAAACCATCTCAATCAAGTCCCCTGCTAATCCCGTTCCTCCGCCCACGCCTCAAACCTCCCAAATCCAGGAAATCATCCTCTACCTCGACTCCCTCGGCGTCGACTCCTTCCACTGCCTCCACTCCCACCCTCCCCTCCTCTCCACCCCCGTCTCCCAAATCCAATCCACCGTCGCCTTCCTCCTCTCCCTCGGCCTCACCGTCCCCGACCTCCGCCGCATCTTCCCCATGTGCCCCGACCTCCTCTCCTCCCCCACCTCCGCCACCGTCATCCGCGCCACCACCTTCCTCCTCCGCGAGGCCCGCGTCGCCGCCCCCGACCTCCGCCGCGTCATCCACCGCCGCCCCCGCCTCCTCACCTGCAGCGTCGACCGCCAGCTCCGCCCCGCCCTCTACTTCCTCCAGGGCACAATCGGCATCGAGGACGTCAGCAAATTCACCTTCCTCCTCTCCTGCTCCGTCGAATCCAAGTTTATTCCCAGAATTGAGTACCTGCAGAAGCTAGGGTTTTCCTACAGGGACACGATCGCCATGTTCAGGAGATTCCCCTCGCTCTTCTGCTACAGCATTAAGGAGAATTTCGAGCCGAAATTCGATTACTTCGTGGTCGAAATGGGGAGGGATTTGAAGGAATTGGTGGCTTTCCCCCATTATTTCTCCTTCAGCTTGGAGAATAGGATAAAGCCGAGGCACGGGATGTGTGTGGAGAAGGGCGTGTGCTTGGCGTTGCCGACGATGCTGAAGCTCTCCGAGGTGCGGTTTCGGGCGAGGTTGGAGGTGTGCTGTAGCTCATCCGCGCCGGTGAGGAGTTCTCCGTTCTGGATAAATACTCATGGTGATGATGTTACATAGATGGGGAATTTGGTGATGTTTGTTTATATTGATGTATGCACAGTACATACATTCTACTCTTGTGAATGTTTATGAGGTTAATTCAATTCATCATTGCTAAGAATTATGGATGAGTGATGTTGTTGTGTTTATTACTATGTCTTATGTTGATAATGCCACCCTTTTTTAGCAATGCTAGCTAGTGCTGGAAATGTACTACTCCTTTGCTTGCTAGATATTCGATATGGTAGAATCATTTTCTTCAAGGCCTTCCTCTCTTAATTGTAAGAGATAAAGCAGCTTCGTTTTGTTGATTACTACCTATTTCAGTTTCGATTGCTCATGGTGTACTGGACGAGTTTGGTTTAGTGTATCAGTACAATAGATTTCATGACCTTGATATATAGAAGCACTAGGAAGGACATGCCTTGTTGAGGAAGTGCTAGAAAGACTGATAACAGCTCATGATATCCTAGAGCATGCTTCGACAAATATTTAGAAATATCATTATTGGTCAATGGATTTTCTATATAGGATTATGATATTTGTTACTGGAGCTAAAGCCTAAAAATGTGAATTTTGTGATTAGACAGAAATGTTTCTAGTTGGCATCAGTGTTTCTGGGATTTCTATGATTTCGCTTTATACATATGGACTAAAAAAATCAATCTGGATTCTTGTAAATCAATCATTTATGCTACAGAACTGTAGTAGTATTAGTTTTTTGGAAACCAGATTCTCCCACTGCTTACTGAGACCAGGTAGAAAGTTAGTTGAACCAAATGGTGGCTTCCCATTGAACAAATGGACAGCTTCTGCGACATGTTTACACGGCCATGTTCTTCAGTTCTTATTAAATATGAAGTGAAGCTTCAAGGTCTAGAGAGGGCCACTGTGAATTGAGCAACTAATGTCCACTGCCCTTCAAGAAAAGTCCACTCAGATACATGAGATGTTCCACCCAGGTACTATGGAAGCAGAGGTAGATTACTTCTTATTGTGCTTTCAAATTGCGGTTTTCTCCTTTATATTTTGTTCTAACATACTTTTTGCAATGTTCTGTGGTTTCTATTGCAGGACTTAATTAGACCTGAGTTGAAATCAGAGACTTTATTGACCAGTTGTTGTGCGAGAAGCTTTATTCTAGGGAGCTTGATGTGGGGTGGTTGCAAGCTGAGTTTTCTGCAGCTATCAGAGGCAATGATTTACTCAAAAGTGAAGTTCAAAGTGCGGTTGATAATTTCCTGTGCATAAATGACCACAAGATGAAAGAAGACGAACTTCATATAAATTGAACAGTAATTCCTTCCTCTTTGTGAACTTAATATGAAAGATATCTTTCATTTTTCAGATTGGCATCAACATACATGCAATTACTTTCGGGTAAAAGTAGGTTTTCCATATTTTCACTGAAGTTTTGTAGCAAAATTGACTTTGATGCTTACGTAAAAAAGTTTATTTGAGAAATATTGGAACAAACAACCTCTAACATGTGCGGTATTACTGCAGAATATGCCGGAACTAGTTATCATGTATATTCATTTGATAAGGAATCACAATACATTTTTCAGCCTGGGGTCTCTGATCTTGATCCTCCAATGTCCATCAGGTAAGTTAGCATCTCTGGCTTTGTTTCTATGGTCTCTATAAATAGAATGCATTTTGGGTGTAAAGGAGCAGTGTTGTCTCAAATTCTCCGGCATCTTGTCATAAACATCCCACCAGATGTTGTTGGCTGAGTCACTGGCGAATATTTGCCTTTCCGGCATATCCCAATTGCAGTCGTAGTCCCTGTAGCACCACCAAGGCTTCGACCCTAGGTAGTGGATCCCGGATATATCATCGGGCACCGTATGATCTCTATTTTTATGATCACCAGCTGATGGAAAGTAGGTGAGATGATTTATTTTGTTGGGGAGACGGTGCCACCAAGGGAACATTTCATTAAGAAAACCTTGATCACCACCGTTATATGATCTCACCAACCACCTCCTCTCCATCAGGGTCCTAAACGTGCACATGGATGGTTCAAGAACCATCAGCCCCGAGTTGAAACGGTTTATGTTATCTCCCTTGGCAGACACTCCCGGGTGTGCGAAGAACTTGTCTAGGCTTCTGGTGACGATGAAATCAGAGTCTATGAACATAACTTTGTCGTACTCTGCTAGTTCCCAGAGGCGGAGCTTGCTGTAGTTCCACTCGTTGTAGGCGTTTTTTTTCGAGTGAGGGTTGCGTATCCGCTGGATTCGCTTGATCTTCCACCCGGCTGCTCGGAGGCCGTTGATGGATTCGGGAGAGACATGGTTGTCGGCTAGCAAGACGAGGTCTTTTGTTGTGTTTGATTGGATGATGCTCTGTGCTAGAGCTATTGCCCCACATACATAGGCTTCTGAAGAGTGTAGTATAGTGGAATAAGCCTCTCTTGGCTGCTTCGTCCTCTCGTCCTCGGTTGCCTGTGCCCGTAAGCCTTCACCCGATACGACTTCGTTGTTGAGTTGGCAACTTCCGACAGGCGTGAGTAGTATCTGTCTTATCCTTCTCAATTGAGGTTTGTAAATCCAGAAATTAGAATCTTGCAAGACAAGATCATCACATCTAAAGATCTCCCACATGGGCCCACTTGACCCTATAAACACTGCAAATATAGGTCTAGTAGTAACCCTACTTTGGGCTCTCCCACTTCTCACTAACAAGTTCGCCACCACCAAATTCACTTGCAATCTAAAAACATCCCTCACTCCAATCTCCACACATCCATTAGAAGGAACCCTAGCAACCACCACGTCGAGCTCCTTGTGGTTCTCGAACACTGGCATTGGTACCTCGGGGCACTTGGAGGAGTCCTCGTTGATCCACGATGGATACAGGTCG